>NC_057804.1:517047129-517347129 GCF_018294505.1 Triticum aestivum
AAGGGGGTCTTCTTCTCCAAGAAGACTCACCTCTTCCAACCCTAAACTCCATTGTTGCTCCAAGCTCCATTTTCGCCCGATCTCTCTCCCTAGCCAATCAAACTTGTTGATTTGCTCGGGATTGGGTGACAAGGGCCCGATCTACACTTCCATCAAGAGATATTCGATTCCCCCCACTTATCCCTAGCGGATCTTGTTACTCTTGGGTGTTTTGAGCACCCTAGACGGTTGAGGTCACCTCGAAGCCATACTCCATTGTGGTGAAGTTTCGTGGTGTTGTTGGGAGCCTCCAATTGTTGTGGAGATTGTCCCAACCTTGTTTGTAAAGATTCGGTCGCCGCCTTCAAGGGCACCAATAGTGGAATCACGACATCTCGCATTGTGTGAGGGCGTGAGGAGAATACGGTGTCCCTAGTGGCTTCTTGGGGAGCATTGTGCCTCCACACCGCTCTAACAGAGACGTACTTCCCCTTAAAAGGAAGGAACTTCGGTAACACATCCTCGTCTCCACCGGCTTCACTCTTGGTTATTTCGTACCTTTACTTTTGCAAGCCTACTTGTGTTGTATCCCTTGCTTGCTTGTGTGCTAGTTGTTATTGCATCATATAGGTTGCTCACTTAGTTGCACATCTAGACAACCTATTTTGTTGCAAAGTTTAATTTGGTAAAGAAAAGCTTAAAAAATGTTAGTTGCCTATTCACCCCCCCCCCTCTAGTCAACCATATCGATCATTTCACGAGGCAACCCTGATCCAAACCTTTGTTGGAGGGGGAATGCATCTCCATCTTGCAAACATTACACGCTTGCAAACAATACACATATACCCAAAGACATGTTATCTCCGTCCTGAAATATATGACATGTTTGCAAGTGTGTAATGTATTGGATCAGGGTTTAGGGTTGACAAGGCATGGATCAGGATATGTGTTAAAATAAGAGCTACGTAAAAAACAAACCAATGGCTTTTCAACATATGTACTCTTCATTCTCAAAGCCCATGATTTTTTTGCACCTTGCGTATTTCATCATAAATTTTTTAGGATTTTTTTAAACCGAAAAGTTTGAACTATTTAAAAAATAAATAAGAACTTCATGGAGCTAGGCCTCCAAAACGTCCTACTCATCTTATGCGAACTGAGTCTAGGTCAGATGGTTAGATTCTATGTGGTGGAACCAGCCCAACAGGGTTCAAGTCCTATACTCTAGACTTGGCACTGGTGTTCGCATTTTTCTGGATTTATTTCAGGCTTCCCGACAATGTTTGTTCAGTGGGAGGAGATGTTTCCGTCGACTACGGATGCTCCTGTGGTGACTTCACCAATCTCAAGATATGTGATGCCGGCTCGGTATTTCAGAGGTGCTCATAGGAATAGGGTGTGTGTGTTCGTAGGGGTGAGTATATGTGTGTTTTGTATGAGCGTTTAGAGCATCTCTAATTGAAGATGTAGATGCAAAAAATAACTAATTTTTACATCACCAAGGCCTAAAAACATTGTACAACAGATGATGTAGATGTAAAGAAAATTACATCACCTCCTCCAAATGATGTAAAATACAACACTCGAAGATCCAAATTTGCACCACCAGCTACCTGGTGATGTAAAATGCCCAGTCACGTGCCAGTCACCCAACCGTGGAATTTGAAAATCCCAGCGCCCGACCGACGCCCACCTAGCTCCCGCCGCCCGGCCTGACGGCCGACTCTGTTGACCCCGCTGCCGCCTTCGCCGTTCTGACCAACCTCGCCACGGCCACTGTCGGCGCTTCAACCTTCCCCGACCCCGCTTCCGCTGCCATGCCGCCCCCATCCCACCATAACGGTTTCGCCCCACCTCGTCCAGTCATCGTTGCGGGAACTGGTGTGCGATCGACGAAGAAGCTGTCGGCTGTTAAACCCCGTGGTGGCGGCCCGAACCGGCCAGCGGCGTCCAACCCCGCCACGGGTCCATCTCGGGCGGCGAAGAAAATGAAGGCGGCCGTGGCTACTTCGGCCGATTCGATACCGCCGCCGGCCAGGGCAACTGCCGCCGAACATGGACCTCCTCCTCCGCCGCCACCGCAAGCAACACCGGCCATGGAGGAAGAACCGGCCATGCCCGCGGCCACCGCCTCCAACGTGCTCGACGAAATGTCACAAAGGTAAAATAAATCCTTTTTCTTTTTGTTTGTTCTTTTCATGTCCGATACGAATATAATGTGACATTGCGTGTATGTGTATTTGTAGACTTGATGATGAAGCATTCATGCATGTGATAAATGTCGCAAACGAAGATTATTTCTCTTAAGAGTATGCATCACAAGAATACGATACTCAATATGATTATGATAATCTCAACATGGAGGACGAGGGCTTCATTGTCAAGGGAAGAACCGCAAATTATATGATCGTCGAAGATGTGTTGATTTGCACCGCATGGAAGTTGAGTTCGAAAGAATACTGTTGTACAGTGGCTGGAGTGCGGCTGTAGGCTGCTGCGCGACCGTAGGCGTTTTACATCTTCAAATATACCCTCTTCATTCCTAAATATAAGTTTTTCTAGAGATTTTAATATGGACTACATATGGTTTTATATAAACATAGTTTAGACTTTAGAGTGTAGATTCACTCATTTTGCTTCATATGTACTCCATATTAAAATCTCTAAAAAGACTTATACGGAGGGAGTACATCATATGTTGGAGCACTAGTTTTACATTACCAAATATACATCATCTATTCGAGTTGAGACTTTTTTGGAGATGTAAAAAGTATTTTTTTTGGTGATGTAAATTATACAATGTCTATGTTTACTTCTCCAAATATACATCTTCTATCGGCGATGCTCTTACATCTCTAATGAAGGTGATTCCAAAAATAAAGACCCTGATAAGTGGTATACGTGTGGCACGAACACATGACAACTTAGAACGTTTTTTATGACAAGTTTAATGACGCGATGATGCCAACTTTAGTTGTCAATCATGACATTTTTTTCGGATGACATGTTTCAGTTTTAATTTTCTTTCTTTCTTTCCGAATGGCAATTTTAATTGTAAAAAAGTTAGGTTCGTGAAAAAGAAAGTAATCAAATTACGGACGGGAGCAAAACGTGTGCCCGAAATGCAAGCCGTGTCCAACCGACGCGCCCTAGACGCTTCTCCGACGGCAGCTGGAACCGAGGGAGGTTCGCATCAAAACCGGTGGCTCCCACGACCACGAATACCCCGTGGCCCTGTGCCGTGTTGTCTGATCGAAGCCCCGTCTCTCTCTGCTCTGCTCTGTCTCCTCTGCTCAGCTCACCCCCTTTCCCCAGATCCGACGCGAATGGCCTCCTATGACGGCGAGGACGACTCCGGCCGGCGGCGCCCGCCGCCGCAGCAGCACCGCCCGTCCGGCGGGGGCAGCGGCGACCTCGCCGCCAGCGCCAAGCTGGTGGCGGAGGCGGCCAAGGCGGCGCTCCAGGACCACAACCTGGGGAAGGTCGACAAGGGCCGCACCGCCGAGGCCGCCGCCGACCTGCTCCACGCGGCCTCCCTCTACGGCAAGCTCGAGGGCAAGCCCGTCGGCGGCTACCTCAACAAGGCCGAGGACTACCTCCACAAGTTCGGCGCCAAGGAGGGGGGCAGCGGAGGCGGCAAGCACCAGCCCAGTGGTCACGGGGGTTCAGGCGGCAGGTACGAGGAGGAGGATGAGTACAGGAAGAAGCCTACTAGTGGTGGTGGGAGGTACGAACAGGATGATGATGAGTACAAGAAGAAGCCCAGCGGTGATGGGAGGTATGAAGAGGATGATGAGTACAGGAAGAAGCCTACTGGTGGTGGTGGTGACTACGGAGGTGGAAGGTATGAGGAAGAAGATGAGTACAAGAAGAAGCCTAGCAGTGGTGGCTATGGTGGGGGGAGGTATGAGCAAGAAGATGACTTCAAGAGGCCTCCTAGTGGTGGTGGTGGTGGCGGCTATGGTGGGGGAAGGTATGAAGACGATGATGAGTACAAGAAGAAGCCTAGTGCTGGTGGATATGGAGGTGGAGGAGGGAGATACGAAGATGAGTACAAGAAGAAGCCAACCGGTGGCCATGGTGGAGGGAGGTATGAGGAAGATGATGAGTACAAGAGGCCTAGTGGTGGAAGCCATGGAGGGAGGTATGAAGAAGAGGACTACAAGAAGAAGCCTAGTGGTGGAGGAAGGTATGAAGAAGAGGACTACAAGAAGAAGCCTAGTGGTGGAGGAAGGTATGAAGAAGATGACTACAAGAAGAAGCCTAGTGGTGGAAGCCATGGAGGGAAGGATGAGTCAGAAGGCGGTGGCATTGGAGACTACATTAAACTTGCACAAGGTTTCATGAAGAAGCAGGATGACGAGGGTGGGCACAAGAAGACTAGTGGACATGGAGGAGGAGGGTATGGAAAGGAGGAAAATGAAGAGGACAGCGGCAAGAAGAAACATGGTGGTCGCCCTGAGAGTGGAAAAGACGAGTCGGAGGGCAGTGGCATGGCAGATTACCTGAAACTTGCACAGGGTTTCATGAAGAAGGATGGTGAAGGGGGAAGTGGAGCTGGTATGGGGGACTACTTAAAGCTTGCAGAGGGGTTCATGAAGAAGCGTTGATTTATAACTGATCTTCGCTACCATTGCGATTGATGAAGGACTTTGTGTTTGGTTAGTCCCTTGTCTTGTTTAACATCTGTATGTTGTGGGATTTCCTATGATTTCCGCCGACAAAGCTGTCTTTGCGCTGTGTGCAATGTACTGAATGCCCAAGGTGCTACTTTCGATTTCAGGAGAATAAAAGATTGGATGAATAAACGTGTGTTATTCACGCTTTGTAAATAGTTTTGACTTGAAATAATTATTGTAGTGTTATCATAATAGAAGTGTTGAATAGAACTTGTGTCTTCTAATGGCTATTATTTGAATGTAGCTATGCTGGTGATCTATCTTAGTATCTTATTATACTGAACTGAACCCTAATGCAATGCTGTGCGTATCTAAAACCCTTGGGCTAAATCTGAAACAAAAAAAGGCACATATGAAGATCATGATTAATATATGTTGTAGCATTATGTTTGCTGGATTCAGTTAAAGAGACACTCTGTTTCTTTTCAGCAAGTGTTTTGACTTTGCCCTGTGAAATCGTCTCTAAGTGGGTTGGTTGAAAAACTGTTTTTATCTGCATCTTACTTTCCTGTTCCACCTACTGGCTCTGATCTTGTAGCTAAACTACTGAATTTTTTCATGGTTGTTTTGAGGACACCTTTTCAACAGATGGTAGTTTTGGATATTTGTGTCAAATGTTGGTAGTTTCCGGCATCTGTGTACAGTTAAATGACAAGCAAACGTTTTAATGTAAACATCACCCAACACCTGCTGAAGCACACCCTCAGCTGGTGTCATGTTATCAGCTTGAACTTACCTGCAAACATATACTCCCTCCGTCCCAAAATAAGTGTCCTGATTTAGTACAAAGTAGACACTTCTTTTTTTGGGACGGAGGGAGTATGTTATACCAGTTATTGCACACTTTCCAGATACCATGGCGGGCAGGAAAAGCACCACACAAACATAACCTTTATGAGCGTGAGCTGTTCTTTCTTCCACTATGGTAGAACATATTTCACAGTTCTTATCTTATCCTTCTCCGCGGCCCCTTCTTCATATCAGCAGGCAGCCTTGTTTGTGTCTTACCTTGCATCCAGACTCCAAACTTTAAGTACTCCAGACCTACTTGATAATCTGCTAGAACTCAAGTAATTGAACACTCTGAACCATTCTTCAACGGTCCAACCGAGGCAACAAGAGTATCCATCCTTGCGCTGGTATGTTGCCATCGCACCACGGCATCAACAAGCTTGACAAGGATAGGTCAGGTGAACATCTGACATCCTCCGTGCTTCTTTCCCAGTACATGGAGAATGCCGAGGAGTTATCTTAAATCTCCATCAAAGACCTCTGTGATGAACTATGGTGACGAGCGTGAAATACACTGTGTGCCTCAAACAGCCAAACAGCCTGAAAATCCTCCTAGCATGTACCAGTCAGCAACAGCAGAACATGTTGCTGCTACAGTAAATATGAGTGGTGCCAGAAATCCCAAGGCATGTTTACATGGCTTTTGGTAATCACTCTTGGCGATGTTGAAGATGAATCCGAGGGCTACATGGAGCCGTCAAAGATTTTTGTGAAGAAGCAGGATCAACATGCTGGCTTGGAAATTAAAGACCTTAGAAAACAAAATATCAGTCTCATGGTCAAATGGTGGTGGAAATTAGAGACACAAAACGGGCTCTGGCAGAACATAGTCCGGGCCAGGTATCTTCGCAACATCTCTGTTGCTGAAGTTTCTCCCAAATTCTCCGACTCGCCCTGTTGGAAGGCCTTGCTCAAAATCAAAAACATATATATGATGGGCAGGAAAATTGAAACTGGTGCTAGAACCTGATAAGATTGTGGAAAGATCCAATCAATGGGCTGACCCCATTTCAGGATCAATACCCACGTTTGTTTGAGATATGCAACTACCCCACGAGTACCCTGAATAGGAAAGATAGACTTGATGACACCGATATGTTCAGACGTAGGCTTACCCCTGAGCTGTCCAAGCAATGGGAGGATATGCGTGCTGCGGTTAATAGAATCCACCTCGATGAGAGGAGTGATCGTGTCTTTTGGGGACTCAACCAGAGTGGCAAGTTCACCACTAAATCGGTGTATAAGATGTTGGAGGAGCCTCTTAGTGGTTGCCACTATAGATGGATTTGGAAAGCCAAAATCCCTCTTAAAATCAAAATCTTCTTATGGCAGATGTCGCAAGACGCAATTCTCACTAGGCAAGTTATGAGAAAGAAGAAATGGCCGGGGAATCCCTGTTGCTCTTTTTGCAAACAGGTTGAAACGGTACAACACCTATTCTTCAATTGTCCCGTGGCAAGAATTGTATGGCGACCGATTGGGGTTGCTCTTGGTACTGATAGATGTCCGTCGAATTACTGGCAATACTTTGTGTGGTGCAATAAATTCCTTCCTGGGAAGCAAAAGTTTTACACAGTAGGTCTAGCGGCTGTATGTTGGGCGATTTGGTTGGCTCGCAACCGAGCTACCTTTGAAAAAAAAAACAAATCAAGACTCCTTTTGAGATTGTGTTTTCTCTGTGTTCCTTTCTACTTTACTGGACAGGGCTACAACAAGGAGAGGACGCCAAAGATCTTCGTTCTGGAGCCGAGATGATCAGGACTGGCACGATGCAGCTGATGAAGATGTGTGGCGCTGTCAAGCAACCAATCCAGGGCGCTTGAAAGGAAGACGGGCGCGCAACCTCGATGCTGTTCTATCTCGGCGAAGATTACCATCTGTTTACTTGACTTTGCAGTTGTGTTCTGATACTTGATCCTGAGCTTTTGAGATTGTAATAGGATAGATGTTATGTCGTGCTATCCAGGTTTTCGCCCCATGATACTCGTTTCGATGGCGAGCGAGTATGGTGGGTTTCCTGGTAGTGCTAGAACTCGCTTTACTTCTTTCCCTCCCCCTGACCTTCTCGTTTGAACTGGTTGTATTTCCGTTCTTTGCAATGGAAAGGGGTAAAGCCCGGTTCAAAAAAAAAACATGCTGGCTTGGAGCGATTCAGAAGGTGGTTTTTGTGTGGAAATTGCATGGACCTAGGCTAAGAGCTCATGAAGAGAAGGCCCAAATGCCATAATATACTACTCCCTCCGTCCCAAAATAAGTGTCTTAACCTTAGTACTCCCTCCGTCTCAAAATTCTTGTCTTAGATTTGTCTAGATAGTATCTAGACAAATCTAAGACAAGAATTTTGGGACGGAAGAAGTACAATTTTGTACTAAAGTTAGTATAAAGTTGAGACACTTATTTTGGGACGGAGGGGGTATTAATTAAAACTAGCCCTTACAAGAAATTCCTTAGTAGGATTTTCGTTCACCACTGGTAGGTCCTAGTTCAGATATGTTTAGCATGTGATTTTTCGGCAGAAACTCGTAGCACACTATATGATCGAATGTGGAGCCTGTATACAGGGATCCAAGATTAAAAGCAACTGGGTAAGTATTTCTGTAACTGACTTTTTCTGCCTGGGTCATGTTCCAGGAAACCTGCCGCTTAATCCATACAAAGAATACCATGATCCAGTACATTGGCAATTTGGGATGATGCACCTGATTTTGTAGTCATTGTTTTCATTTTCCTGTCTTCAGGCGAGCTGTGTGAGTTGAGTAGTATCTTTCTTTTTCATCCCGTCATGTGTTTCCTGGCATCACGATACTATCATGATGTTTTTGCATATATGTCATTGTTTTATGTCGCGAAATGTCTGAAAGCTTGCTGAAACAATTATTTCGGCAAAAGTGCAATGCACCTCCGCCAGCAGCCGGCACACGCAGCACCATAAAGCACTGAAACACAGGTCCCCGACAGACGAGCAACACAAAGCCAGAACACATGCCAAATGTTCACATTACTGGGACACCACCCTTTCCTTAGGAGAACAAATCCAATGTACAGACATGCCGATCAGCCCACCAATCTAATCACCAGCACGTCCTCAGGAACCACACACCATATGGGACTCAAAAGAATGGCACGAATCATGGAGACTATGGATAGGATCATAGGAAGACGGATCATCAGACTGAGCTCAGAACTCCTCGACGGAGGCGGCTTCGCGGGGCACCTCGTAGGCGTCCTTCTGCCTCAGCTTCTTCACGCCGGCGATGAAGCACACCTTGTCGGACCGGAAGCTCTCCAGGTTCACGGTGGTCACCTTCACCCACACCACCACCTTGGTCTTCATGCCCTCGATCGCCGAGAGCTTGCCTCGGGACAGGGTCGCCTTCACGCGGGTGGCGTACCGTATCATGGAGGAGTCCTTGAAGCTCACCTCGCAGGGCTTGGCCAGGTGCACCACGAGCCTCGAGCTCGTCTGGTCGTACTCGTAGCAGATGATGTTCCGAGGGAAGAGGCCCGGAGGGAGGTTGTACTCGCGCAGCAGGTCAGAGAGGGACTTGTTTGGTTTGCCTGAATAAGAAAGAAATAGGGTCAGCCACTTGTAGTCCATATATAGTAGACATTTATGTAGCAATTATTCAATTGTCACTAGCTAGAATTGCATAGACCTAATAGCAACTTGTGAACCATGGCATGAGAATGCCACAAACATATTGAAACGCAGAAGGGAATTCAGAAGCAGCAGTTTCGAGCGCTTGAGCAAAGTTCAAATATATGGAGAATGTTGTGTGTAAAGTGTAAATGACGAATTATGTATACTACAAGACTGGAATTGCAATCAAACAAAGTGTGAAAATGGGAAATTCATATGAAGGACTTTTTTATCAGAAGAAAGGGGTCTCAGAGCAATGCATACCGTATACCTACTGTTATGGCGCTGCTAGAAGGAGGGCGCGAGAGGGCCGGCCGGGGGCCTTTTTGCCCACGGCCGGGCAAGAGGGAAGGGATTTCCTTCTTAATTCTTGCTTGATTAGATTGATACATCTCCTCTCTTTATATAGAGAGGTTTACTTGACTCCCAAGCAAGACTTACTTGACCGCTAAGCAAGCGACCCTTATCTCTAATTAACCCTAAGACTAATGGGCCCATTAAGCCTATTACGTACTCTAACACTACACCCCACCTGGACATGCAGCTTGTCCTCGAGCTGCAGCCTAACCAACTTATAACCATGACTCGACGCAACACAAACCTAACACCTAAAAACAAGCCTTTTACATCTCGGCTTGTTTTATTATTCTCAACCTAAAATGGACTGAGACGCTTTATTTTGGACCCTTTAACAAAAAGTGGACACCATCCGCACGTCAAACGTGCACGTGTACAGCCACCTGGATCCCATGGACACCACCTGGACCAAAGGAGTGCATGTGTATGGCCATCTGGAAGTGGTCGCAAGAGCGACCAGCAAAGGCGCCCTCGCGGTGGTCGGCGGCGGAAAGCAGTGGTGCTACGCGGTGCGCTCCTGTTGGTGACACCCTGCCTTCGCCCCGCCGGACGGCTGTTGGTCTGCACCGCACAGGAAAGAGTGGAGGGCTTGCGATTGAGAATGACGAGGAGGGGTGTGCCCCCCCAATCGCCGATGTCGCAGACTTTGAGGTCGTTGCCCGCGGGGAAAACAACGTGCCAGCCGCCCGTGGGGGAAACCGCATGACCAAGATCCCCGACGCAGTGGACGAGATCGAGGTCCTTTGCGCAGCGAAGGGCAACTTGGAGGAGCGGCAGCTACAGACCACGCATCTCCCGCACACGCCGACGCGCTAGGAGGCCGCGCGCAGCAGCCTGCAGCCTCACAGCCGCCGACACGTGGCGGGTAGTAATCCAAGACGGAAGCGGTGCCGGCGACGACAGGGACTTGATCTGCTGGATGTGGACGCCCTGGGATGGCGGCGGCGCTGATGGGAACGAGATCGTCGCACTCCCATCGTAGGGCATCCCATACTGGGCGGCGGAGCTGACTGGCGATGGCTGCTGCAGCTGCAGCGGCTGCTGCGCTGTCACGCCGGGCAGCGGCAACGGCTGCTGCGTCGGAGTGCCGGTCGCGGAGGAGGCCGCCAAAAGCGGCGGCTGCCACTGCAGCCAAGGCTGGGCGGTGGTGGCGATGGATGGCAGTTGCAGCGGCCTGGCGAGCGCGGCGAAGGCCGCCTGGTGCGGCGGCTGACACGGCAGCCACGGCGGCGCGGGGGTGGCGATGGGCGGCGCAACCGAGTGCGGCCCGTAGGACCCGGCCAAGAACAGGTGGATCTCCTGGACCGCCTGGGTTAGGTCCCGCAGCACCCCGGACACCTCCTCCCAGGTGAGTACGGCGGGGGCGGGCGCGACAGAGGATCCCGGCGCGGGCAGGAGCGGGGCGACGGTCGTGGTGGTCGCCGGAGGCGACAAGGTGACCGGCAGCGGAAGAGACGGGCTTGGCGGCGGTGAAGACATGATCGAACCGAAGCTAGCTGATACCCAGTTGCAGCCTGAGGCGTCGGGCGCCACGGGGAACTACGCCGGCCTTCCCACCATGGACCGAGCACCGTCATCAGCTCTCCGCACCGCCGAGGCAGTGGGCCATGGCGCGCCAAACCAGCAGCCGCCCCGGTTCGCCAAGCTCGACTTCGCCACTTATGATGGCTCGGACGACCCGCTTAACTGGCTCAACCAGTGTGACCAGTTCTTCCGCGGGCAGCGCACACCCGCGTCGGAGCGCACTTGGCTGGCTTCCTACCATCTCCGCGAGGCCGCCCAGACATGATACTACGCCCTCGAGCAGGACGAGGGCGGCATGCCCCCGTGGGAGCGCTTCCGCGAGCTGTGCCTTCTTCGCTTCGGACCGCCATTACGCGGGAGCCGATTGGCCGAGTTGGGTCGCCTGCCTTTCACCTCCACGGTGCAGGATTTCGCCGACCGCTTCCAGGCCTTGGCGTGTCACGCGCCAGGTATGACGGCCCTGCAGCGGGCTGAGCTCTTCGTCGGCGGCCTTCCGGATCACATTCGCGTCGACGTGGAGCTTCGCGGACCCCAGGATCTCCAGTCGGCCATGTACTACGCCCGCGCGTTCGAGCGCCGCGCGGTGGCCATCCAGCAGGAATCACCGTCCCGGACCGCTGGGTCGCTACCCGGGCCGGATTCCGTGCAGGGTCGGCCTGCGCAGGCTTCTGCGGCATCCCTCGCCGCGACCGCGGGACGCCCATTCCGCCAGCTCACCTCAGCCGAGCTACTCGAGCGTCGCCACCAAGGGTTGTGCTTCAACTGCGACGAGCCCTACACGCCCGGCCATGCCTGCCCGCGACTCTTCTACCTGGAGGTTGCAGACTACATTCCGAAGGACGCCGTCGCCGCCGACCTGACCGCCCCAGCTGTTGAGAAGGTGTTTGACGCTGGTTGATCGCCTCGAGGAGTCCTCAAGCGCTTCCCCACCTTACAGCTCGAGGACGAGCTGTTTGTGCAGGCGGGGAGAAGTGTTACGGCCGTAGAGGCCACCGGGCAATCTTAGCCCACAAGTTATCTTAGGATTAATTCTTATGCAAGTTATTTAGGTTATAAATATAGGCTGTAAGACTCTTTTTGGAATTAAGCAATAAGAAGATTATTATCTCTATTGCCCGGCTCCCAGAGGAGCCGGAACCCTAGCCGCCTCTAACCCTAGCCGCCGCCATCTCCCTCCTCTCCCGCGACGGCGCCCAACCGCCGGCGCGGCCGCTCATCGCCACGCCCAGCCCCCACTTTCCCCTACTGCCTACGGCCAAGACCGGGCAGAACCCTAGCTCCTAACACCTACTTAAACCAAAAAACAAACAAACTGGAAGGTACAATTGAAGATGGCCTGCAAGTGGAAAAAAACTTGCCAACGGATCTGCTTTGCGAGCATTCACATTTTATTTCACAAACTACTTCCTCCGTTCAATATTACTCCCTCCGTTCCAAATTACTTGACTTTCATTTGTCTAGATACGAATGTATCTATACTTATTTAGTGTCTAGATACATCCATATCTAGACAAATGGAGGCCAAGTAATTTGGAACGGAGGGAGTATAAGATGTTCTAACTTTTTTCTGAATCGGATGTATATAGCTTACAAGACGTTTTAACCTTTTTCTGAATCGGATGTATATAGACGCATTTTAGCGTGTTTGTTCACTCATTTCAGGCATTTCAGGCCGTATGTAGTCCATATTGAAATATCCAAAACATCTTATAATAGTGAACGGTGGGAGTACTTCAGAACATTCGCATTTTATTTAAGAAACTACTGTCTTTTCGCGCAATGTTTTCACGTGAGCGGTCGGATTACGGATCCGAGTATACCACTAGTTGTTCGCAGCTTCCTGTAAGAGTACAGATTAGGGGCTGCTTAGAAGAAAACATTGATTAGACCATGCACTACAGACTACCAAATCAGCTGGCTGGTGCTTGCTAACCCCATGACAAGCTGAAGACAGCCTTGCTAATACCGCCAAAGACCTCAACAGACCCAGTGCAAAGATTGCAAGTAAAACAAGATGTTAGGTGAGCAAGTCCCCCCTGCTCTGCACTATATCCTCCTAGGAGCTTTTGCATAATTGCGTCAACAAACATTGGACCCATTTCAGTTTGGCCCCCATGTGCATCAGCGTCACTCATTGTATTGCTAGTACTTTGCAGATCGAAAAGAGTACTTGGATTAGAGCTACAGGGCCGGAGCCAGATCCAAATCGTGAAGAAAGGCTATGTGCGTATTAAGGAAAGCACTCCTTGTTTTGCTTTGGTGTTACGCATCAGCAAGAAAAACAGCGTTGCTAACAGCGATGGACAAGTGTACTGAAGATGTTGCTAAGACGACGTGGCATGTAGCTTCAGACTAACTGCTATTTTCTGAGCCACAAAGCAACCACTGAACGGAAATTGGAGAAATTAGGGGGCAGGGCTATCGATGGTACCTTTGAGTTTCTCGAACACCCATTTGGCCTTCTCCTCCACGGTGCTTGAGATGCGCTGCAAATCAGAGTGGTTGGGTTATTCGCTGTGACTTGTGAATGATGAACTGAACCACTTGGATGTTGGAACTAGAGTGTAGTCTAGTAATAATTAAACTTAGAATGCACAAAAATGTACTACTACTGAGTCGGTACAGCGAATGCAGAAGTGTGATCGAATCAAATAATGATTTTCATATGGCAGTCCACTCGGAAAAAGGTTGCATATGAAAAGCAAGAACTTTCGCTGGTCTTGGTGGGAAAAGGAACGAATCTAACCTGGCCTAAAGGAGGAAGAATATAAGAGAAAGATCTACAGATGAATGCGTTCAAGAACCCAAAATTTTCTTGGTTAGTAGCAGTAACAACATGTGAACCACGAAATGTTGACAGACAGATTATTTCTGAAATTTAACTGCCGCAGAAAAAGATGGGGACGAGAAAAACAGAAAACTGAGCAACAAAAAAGAATCCGTCGATCCACCCCCGTGATAACGGAAACCCGTAGAAATCTCCCAGAAACAAGCAGGCGAACCGGGAAATCAGGAACGGCATTTTACCTAGTCCAAGAGATTCACCAAGAACGAGAAGAGATTCACCATGACGAACAAAGCCACGAAGGCGAGAAAGATGACGGGGAAAGGTGTGAAGGAAGGAGAGCAGAGCAGAGCACTGACCGAGATGTCGCCGCCGATGGCAGAGAGCTCCTGCTTGGCCTTGCGGGGGATGGTGAAGCTGCCGAGCTTGGTGAGGGCCTTCTCCATCCTCCCTCGGCGCCGGCGTGGGGCGTGTGGACGCGGACGCGGACGGCGGCTGTGGCGCGTGCGTGGGGGTGCCGCGGGATGGGCGACAGACAGTGGACGGAACCGGGTTCAGAGCTGCGGCACGCTCCACAGGAGAGGAGCGGAATAAATAAAGAGCGGCTTTCGTTCGGGGTTCCAAACCGTGGCGCCGGATCCCGTGCGGGCCGGGTGTTTGTTTGGTGGGTGCGTGCGACGGATCTCCAGTGGAGTGAAGCTTCTGGAGAGAGGAAAAGGGAAGGAGACGTCGGAGGGATTGAGAATGGGAAACGTTTGGGGCCGGGGCACCGGCCGAAGCTTCGGCCGGTCCAGTCCACGCACGCGCGATGCGACCCACTCGCGAGCAACCACGTGGCGCGATGGACCCGAGACGACTAGTCCTCCTTCCTTTTCTCTTCTTCCTCTCGCGCATCTCTCTCTTTCTCTCTCCCTGCTGCCATGGTCAACGCATCGCCCTGCGCCCGCAGGCCTCTCAGGCGCGCCGCCGTTCAGCAGATCTGGCCGCCCTCGACCAGATCCGCGCGGATCCGCGTGCATCGGAGCTCTCCCTACCTCGCCGGACCCGGCCACGCCGGAGCTGCAACCAGCCATGGCAGGACTGCACCCCGCGACGCAAATTTTGCTGGAACCTCGACGTCACGGCGAGATGGCGGATGACTGTTTTTTGCTACAACTGTGTTTTGGTTTTGCTACTATCATAGAGATTTTTTGCTGGAACCGATGGTATTTTTTGCTTCAATCAGAGATGTGCGATAGCTGGGGAGGCTGGTGAGTGCTGCAACCGTTGACAGAAAAGCTTCAACCCAAGATTAAAAATGCTTCAACCGTGTATACAGAAAGCTGTACGCGTTCAGTGCTATCGAGGAAAGCTACAACCGTCTATATAAAATGCTACAACCTTTAATGAAAAAAGCTTCAACCGAACGATAGAGAAAAGCTACATCATTCATGAAGAAGATGCAACCTTTTTGACAGCCATGACAACGTTTTTTGCTGCAACCACACAGAATGTTTGCTACTACCATAGACAGTAATTGTACCACCATTTCACGGCGGTGACCGGTGACTGGAAATCAGAAAGGTTGCAACCGGCGACGAAAAAAGCTTCAACCGGCTAGAAAAGAAGCTTCAACCGGCGATATAGAATGCTTCAACCGGTGACAGGAAACGCAAAAAGTTACAATCGTTAACACAAAAGGTTCAACCATATATTTCAAAAGCTTCAACCAGAGACCGGCGACGAAAAAGCTGCAGCGGCGAGCCGTTAATGCACATGACTGTTTTTCTATGCACCAATGGTGCTGCGACGGATGCTGGAACCGGCGGCCCCGACATTGTTGGACCTGGCGGTCGCCATCACCGCTTGTTTTTTATGCATCTGGTACCTTTTTTGCTGCAGCGGAGACGGCGAGTGGCGACGGCGAGTGGCGACGGCGAGCGGCGGCGAGCGGCGAGCGGCAGCCATGGCGAGCCACCGATGCAGCGAGCCACGAGGAACGCGGGGTGTGGCAGACGGCGACGGCGGCCAGAGTCAACGATGCAGGGCGGATGAGGAAGACGAAGACCGGGTACACATCAAGCCCGTCCGATACGTGCGTGATCGAGCGGTTCCGCGCGCTCCGTGTTAGACAGATCCAGTGGCCCATGCGAGGCCGAAAGTTTCGGCCAGTGCGCCGGCGCCTATTAGCGCCTATTGAGAATTGAGAAGTTCTCAAGCCGATTTGGTCGCGTCGCTCAGCCCTAAAATCTTGTGCCAAGGAGGGAGGATCGCGGGCGAACCGGGGCAGCGGTTTGAGACGCGCACGGACCCCAAGTTTGAAAAGGGACCGAATATGGCAGCGAGCCGCGTGACCGAGCCGAGCGTATGCCGCACCCCATTGTTACATTCTAGCCAAAGTTGAGCCTTCCGAGGGCACTTGCATTCTCAGCCGTCGGATTGAGTGTCCAAATGAATCTGGGTCGTCGGATCTTCAGATGGCTTGATCTGGGCCGTTGGATCGTTCTGATGTGACAACCAATGAATAGTGCTTATTTTCCTGCACCCTGTGCTAGCTCTCCATGACATGTGGGTCCCAGGCGAGGTGGGCCTCGGTTGTCATCGACAATGAAGGTGGGAGTGACTGGTGATGGTCGTTATGTGTGTAGGAGCCGCGCCACCGCCTGTAATCTTCAGTGGCCCCCGAGGGTAGTTCCGGCATTTCACCTAGCCCTGTGCTAGGTGCTTTATCCGGATTAGTTGCCCCGTCCCCAATCGGGTGCGATGGCTAGGGTTTGTCTCACTCCTCTCTCTCCCACGCTCCCTTGCGTCGCCGCCGCCACCCCCTCCCATTCCCAGCCCGTGCTCTCCTCTCTTCCTCACCTCCCTTACGCCACCATCCGTCGGGAAGCACCACGGTCGTTGTTGCTCCGCGCCGCTGCTCCTGAGCCGAGCTTGTGCATCGGCATCACCGTGAGGGGCATGGCCTGCTGAGACGGCCGTCCATGTCGCTGTTGCCGTCGTTCTTCGCGCCATCGGATAGTATGGCCGCCACCGCATGCCCCTGTCGAGCGCGTGCCATCACCGTCGTCATCCATCGGGGAAGTACAAGCCACTGTACGGACTCACCATACCGGCCATGCCAGCCAAATCTCCTCTGCACCTCCTAACAGGCTTGTCTAGCACTAAAGGGGACACATTTTTACACTCCCGCTAATTTTTAATCATCTCAATTATGACTTGTTAGTAGGATGTTGTTTGTAGAATTTAGTTTTTTTTTGTTGCAATCCATTATGAAGCATACAGGTGCTTAGATTTTGATATTTTTTAGTTTGGTCAGCTCAGATGTTGATAACTTTTCAGTTTGTTTCAAGCTGTTTAGTTCAGATTCTGATACTTTGTGTACCATTTATAGAAGATGCTATGTAAGATGATGGCAAGGTTTAGTTATCTGAAAATACAAGTGAAGTTCGGCATGGTTTCAATGATGTTTTAAAAAAAATCCATGTATCATTGACCTACAACAAAGCTCAGTCTATGCAAGGTAATTTCTGAAATGAGACGTACAAGACTTCATTATTTGCTTGATTTGCTATTCATCCAGGGGGGTGTATCAGTTTGGTTTGCCTTATATCTTCATCACTATGCTATGTTGATTCATGTGCTCCTTTTAGTCGGAGATGACGTGCTCAGATTTAGAAAATTGGTTACTCCTATTTTGTTCACTTCCTAACCTGCAAGAAACAGGAACAACCTCTACAATGTACTGTTTTGTAAGCACAAATATGTCTATCATCGAATATATTAGAGTTGACAACCAAGTTGCTTAAGCATTAACATTGTATGGATAGTATGCATTAAGACAGCCAGTGCCGGCAGTAATTCCAGTTTTTGTTTCTGGAGTCACAAATAAAATTTATTTGAAATGTTTATGTAGTTATCTCAATTGAAGTCACAAAATAACCCAATTATTTTTGTCTTCTATATTCTCTGATTTTCAGCCTCCATGTCCTAACACTGAATGTCTCAGATAATTTGGCGACGGGTCATATATTAAGAGTTGGTGGAGATTCAAGACTTACATGACTGCTATTGTAGCAACAATGCTATGGGCAGATGGTATGCGCCTGACTATTTTTCTTTTGGCTACCTGCTATTTTGTTGTAATTGTTTGCTAATACTCAATTTCAAAGGCTATCTTTCCTACCACTCTCACTCTTGGCTATACTTCAACCCAAACATCAACGAAGCAAAGAACTTGATTTACAAGGTACAATCCTTATCCATGGGAGCATACCTATCCATGGAACAATACTACCATACTGGAGTAATAATTATATTTTTTTATTAATTGGTCTATATGCTTATGGATGTTTGTTGTCAAGAAGCAAAGCTTATTTTGTGGATGGATGCATTGGTTTATGCTACCAACCTTTTAGATTTGTTCTTAAGTCTAAAGTTGCTTATGATAAATGATACGCTCCACCGGGAAAATGTGACCGGTAATTTTAGTGCAATCAAAATATCTTTCGTCCTATGTTAATTTTCACATATGTTTGCAATATTAGTTGAGACATACATTTGAATGTGCATGCTTACTATCCTTTATGTTGTCCAGTAAGTTGAGATGTACATTGCTTAATTATGTGATTACGGCCTTGGCGCTCTTCAGAGCAGTAGCACACCGACATGCATAAGGAAGCCGACGGACAGCCAGAGCAAGGTGTGGAGCTTGAGCTACAACGAGAATGACAACTTGGGTGTTAGCTGCAAAAACCAACAGTTCAAGTGTTCAAACAGTTCAACTTGGGCTGATAGAGTTTGCTATTAAATTTCTTTCTTGGAAAATAATTTGCTGCTATTACTTCAAATGTTACAATGTTTGGTTATCTTTTGAGACCTTCATGTTTCCTATTTCATGTTGGCATTGTCAATGTTTACAGTAATGTGCAAGCAGAAATTACTCGTGTTGAGTAAAACCTTCTATGATTTTGAGACTGTTGATAAACTAGAGCTCTAGATGATCTTTGCTTATGAAAAGCATGTTCCAAATCAGTTCATAATTTCATCTATGTATTTAGTATTAGTTTGTTGTGTTTGAAATGTGATACAATAAAAAAATGTAGTAAACATTGAGTAAATAGGAACTTACAGTTGCTTAGGTAAATTGCGACCATATCTATGTAGCAAGTAAGTAACAAGCTACAAACTATATATGTTGGAGATGATCTGTTGAGACTGCATCTAATGACGTATGGTCTTTCCTGTTTAGGTTGGGATGTACTTTCCTCGTGATTTTCCTGGTCATCTTACAGGTTAGGAAGCTTGATGATAGTGAGTTTTGGAATGCATTTTCATGGGTATATATTGATAACCCACAAGTATAGGGGATTTATCGTATTTCTTTCGATAAGTAAGAGTGTCGAACCCAACAAGAAGCAGAAGGAAATGACAAGCGGTTTTCGGCAAGATATTTCTACAAACACTGAAATTATCAATAACAGATAGTTTGTGATAAGATAATTCGTAACGGGTAACAAGTAACAAGTGTAACAAAGGTGCAGCAAGATGGCCCAATCCTTTTTATAGCAAGGGACAAGCCTGTACAAACTCTTATATAAAGCAAAGCGCTCCCGAGGACGCATGGGAATTACTGTCAAGTTATTTTTCATCATGCGCATATGATTCACGTTCATTACTTTGATAATTTGATATGTGAGTGGACCGATGCTTTGGTGCTGTCCTTACTTGGACAAGCCTCCCACTTATGATTAACCCCTCTCGCAAGCATCCGCAACTACGAAAGAAGAATTAAGCTAAATCTAATCATAGCATGAAACATGTGGATTCAAATCAGCCCCTTACGAAGCAACACATAAACTAGGGTTTAATCTTCTGTCACTCTAGCAACCCATCATCCACTTATTACTTCCCAATGCCTTCCCCTAGTACCAAATCATGGTGAAGTGTCATGTAGTCAACGTTCACATAACACCACTAGAGGAAAGACAACATACATCTCATCAAAATATCAAACGAATACCAAATTCACATGATTACTCATAACAAGACTTCTCCCATGTCCTCAAGAACAAACGTAATTACTCACAAAGCATATTCATGTTCATAATCAGAGGAGTATTTAATAGCATCAAAGATCTGAATATATGATCTCCCACCGAATAAACCAACTAGCATCAACTACAAGGAGTAATCAACACTACGAGCAACCTACATGTACCAATCTGAGGTTGTGAGACAAAGATCGGATACAAGAGATGAACTAGGGTTTGAGAGGAGATAGTGCTGGTGAAGATGTTGATGGAGATTGACCCCCTCTCGATGAGAGGATCATTGGTGATGATGATGGCTTCGATTTCCCCCTCCGGAAGGGAAGTTTCCCCGGCATAATCGCTCTGCCGGAGCTCTAGATTGCTCCTCCCCAGGTTCCGCCTCGAGATGGCGGCGCTTCGTCCCAAAAGTTATCTTCTGATTTTTTTTCTAGGTCAAAACCCTCCATATAGCCAAAGGTGGGCACCGGAGACCTGCCAGGGCGCCCACAAGCCCTGGGGGCGTGCCTAGGGGGTAGGGCGCGCCCCCAGGCTTGTAGCCACCTGGTGGGTCCCCTCTGGTATTTTCTTCGCCCAATATTTTTTTATATATTTCAAAATAATTCTCCGTAAATTTTTAGCACTTTTGGAGTTGTGCAGAATAGGTCTCTCAGATTTGATCCTTTCCAATCCAGAATTCCGGCTGTCGGCATTCTCCCTCTTCATGTAAATCTTGCAAAATAAGAGAGAAAAGACATAAGTATTGTACCATAAAGTGAAATAATAGTCCATAATGCAATAAATATTGATATAAAAATATGATGCAAAATGGACGTATCATATATCAAGGCGTGGGTCTACATATTTTTCACTAATAGTTTAACAGTAGTTAATGTGTTATATGCATTGCCCATTTTATGTTCCTTTGCCCTTTGTATAGTAGCAAGGACTGAGTAGTTTACTTGATCAAGCAGTTCACCCAATCAAGGAAGTTGTAGGTTATCCTTGCATATGTTTTAGTTTCTAACACACACACATTTTTGGTTCAAATAGAGATGTGCAGTAAAATTTCTATACTAAGTAGCAGAGATGTTCCAAGGGAAGAATGTCAATTACTAATTACTAAGTAAACAATCCATAGGATTTGCATCATGTAATGAAGGCAAAGCTCTGTATTTCCCAGATTGGTGAACAAGGGAAATTAAGCTCAAATTAGGTTTATTGTGTTCCATAGATCTTCTGCATATCATATTATCATGCTTAAGAAGGAATCCTGAATTTCCCAGAGGCTCAAAAGTTAAATATAAACGATAGAGATCATGGTTAGAGGTTACATTTTGTGTGAAAATAATAGGTTATATCTTCTACTTTCTACCAGAAGAAATTGTAAATCAAGGTGGATAATAACATGTTATATCACAATAATGATCAAAGGGAAGAGAAATACTTTTGCAAGTCATACATGGAATTTTATCAGACAAATTTATTTTCTTCAGATGTGCAATCCTATTTTTCTGAGATATATGTACTTCTTCTTGCTCATTCTTTTGATCTTAGGGGCAGTAGAATAAGCAGGTAGGAAGTGCGGCTTGATGCACCCGACAACGATGTTGCTGGGCATAGTCATATCCAATCGGTAATACAGTCATTAAAGCGTTGCAAATATAAAAATAGCATAATTTAGTTGCCTCAAGTTCTTATTTTCAATGCATGTAGATGTCTGTAGATCTGAAACGGGGAGAAACTCTTGCAGTTCATATAAATATGTCATTTCCTTTACCATGTGAAGGTCAGTTATATTGATTAAATATATCCAAGTATTAGTTTGGTACAAGGTTCCATTTGGTATCCGGTTTGCATAAGGATCATGCCTTTTAATATTTATTCACTATCTCATGTTGTCATACAGTCTTGAGTGTGGATGCAGTTGACATGTCTGACAAACATGAGGTTGACTTGCCATCAGATTGCTGATAGTGGATACCAACATTCATTTTTTTGTAGGTGTATCTGTCAATGAATTGATTGTTGACAGTGGATTGACAAGGGGCATCATATTCTGCGCTCCTCTTTGTTGCTGACTTGCCCATTCGTCTACTCAAGTATGGCTGGCGGCGAGCAGAAGGTGTTGGAAATATGCCCTAGAGGCAATAATAAAAGGATTATTATTATATTTCCTTGTTCATGATAATTATCTTTATTCATGCTATAACTGTATTATCCGGAAATCGTAGTACATGTGAATACATAGACCATAATATGTCCCTAGTAAGCCTCTAGTTGACTAGCTCGTTGATCAACAGATAATCATGGTTTCCTGGCTATGGACATTAGATGTCGTTGATAACGGGATCACATCATTAGGAGAATGATGTGATGGACAAGACCCAATCCTAAGCAAAGCACAAGATCGTGTAGTTCGTTTGCTAGAGCTTTTCCAATGTCAAGTATCTTTTCCTTAGACCATGAGATCGTGTAACTCCCGGATACCGTAGGAGTGCTTTGGGTGTATCAAACGTCACAACGTAACCGGGTGACTATAAAGGTGCACTACAAGTATCTCTGAAAGTGTCTGTTGGGTTGACACGAATCGAGACTGGGATTTGTCACTCCGTATGACGGAGAGGTATCTCTGGGCTCACTCGGTAATGCATCATCATAATGAGCTCAAAGTGACCAAGTGTTTGGTCACGGGATCATGCATTACGGTACGAGTAAAGTGACTTGCCGGTAACGATACTGAACGAGGTATTGGTATTGGGATACCGACGATCGAGTCTCGGGCAAGTAACATACCGATTGACAAAGGGAATTGAATACGGGGTTGTTTAATCCTCGACATTGTGGTTCATCCGATGAGATCATCGAGGAGCATGTGGGAGCCAACATGGGTATCCAGATCCCGCTGTTGGTTATTGCCCGAGAGTCGTCTCGGTCATGTCTACGTGTCTCCCGAACCCGTAGGGTCTACACACTTAAGGTTCGGTGACGCTAGGGTTGTATGAATATGAGTATGCAGCATACCGAATGTTGTTTGGAGTCCCGAATGAGATCCCGGACGTCACGAGGAGTTTCGAAATGGTCCGGAGGTAAAGAATTATATATAGGAAGTGTTGTTTCGGCCATCGCGGAAAGTTTCGGGGTCACCCGGTATTGTACCGGGACCACCGAAAGGGCCCCGGGGGTCCACCGGGTGGGGCCACCCATCCCGGAGGGCCCCAAGGGCTGAAGTGGGGAGGGGAACCAGCCCATAGTGGGCTGGTGCGCCCCCTTGGCCCACCCCCTGTGCCTAGGGTTGAAACCCTAGGGTGGGGGGGGGGCGCCCCACTTGCCTTGGGGGGCACTCCACCCCCCTGGCCGCCGCCCCCCTTGGGAGATTGGATCTCCCAGGGCCGGTGCCCCCCTGGGGGCCTATATAAAGGAGGGCAGGGGGGAGGGCAGCCGCACCCTATGCATTGGCGCCTCCCTCCCCCTGCTACACCTCGTCCTCCTCCCGCAGCAGCTTGGCGAAGCCCTGCCGGAGTTCTGCTGCATCCACCACCACGCCGTCGTGCTGCTGGATCATCATCAACCTCTCCTTCCCCCTTGCTGGATCAAGAAGGAGGAGACGTCTCCCGTCCCGTACGTGTGTTGAACGCGGAGGTGCTGTCCGTTCGGCACTTGGTCATCGGTGATCTGAATCACGGTGAGTACGACTCCATCATCACCCTTCCCTTGAACGCTTCCGCACATGATCTACAAGTGGTATGTAGATGCAATCTCACTCCCTTGACTCGTTGCTTAGATGAACTCATAGATGGATCTTGGTGAAACCGTAGGAAAATTTTTAATTTTCTGCAACGTTCCCCAACAGTGGCATCATGAGCTAGGTCTATGCGTAGTTCTCTATTGCACGAGTAGAACACAATTTTGTTGTGGGCGTAGATCTTGTCAACTTTCTTGCCACTACTAGTCTTTTCTTGCTTCAACGGTATTGTGGGATGAAGCGGCCCGGACCAACCTTACACGTACGCTTACGTGAGACCGGTTCCACCGACAGACATGCACTAGTTGCATAAGGTGGCTGGTGGGTGTCTGTCTCTCCCACTTTAGTTGGAGCGGATTTGATGAAAAGGGTCCTTATGAAGGGTAAATAGAAGTTGACAAAATCACGTTGTGGTTATTCGTAGGTAAGAAAACGTTCTTGCTAGAACCCAATTGCAGCCACGTAAAAGATGCAACAACAATTAGAGGACGTCTAACTTGTTTTTGCAGCAATTGTCATGTGATGTGATATGGCCAGAAGTTGTGATGAATGATGAATGATATATTGTGATGTATGAGATCATGTTCTTGTAATAGGTATCACGACTTGCATGTCGATGAGTATGACAACCGGCAGAAGCCATAGGAGTTGTCTTTATTTTTTGTATGACCTGCGTGTCATTGAAGAACGCCATGTAAATTACTTTACTTTATTGCTAAACGCGTTAGCCATAGAAGTAGAAGTAGTCGTTGGCGTGACAACTTCATGAAGACACGATGATGGAGATCATGATGATGGAGATCATGGTGTCATGCCGGTGACAAGATGATCATGGAGCCCCGAAGATGGAGATCAATGGAGCTATATGATATTGGCCATATCATGTCACTACTATATAATTGCATGTGATGTTTATTATGTTTATGCATCTTGTTTACTTAGAACGACGGTAGTAAATAAGCTGATCCCTTACAACAATTTCAAGAAGTGTTCTCCCCTAACTGTGCACCGTTGCTAAAGTTCGTCGTTTCGAAGCACCACGTGATGATCGGGTGTGATAGATCCTTACGTTCACATACAACGGGTGTAAGACAGTTTTACACATGCAAAACACTTAGGGTTAACTTGACGAGCCTAGCATGTACAGACATGGCCTCGGAACACAGAGACCGAAAGTTCGAACATGAGTCGTATGGAAGATATGATCAACATGAAGATGTTCACCGATGATGACTAGTCCGTCTCACGTGATGATCAGACACGGCCTAGTCGACTCGGATCGTGTAACACTTAGATGACTAGAGGGATGTCTAATCTGAGTGGGAGTTCATTGTAATAATTTGACTAGATGAACTTAATTATCATGAACTTAGTCTAAAACCTTTGCAAATATGTCTTGTAGATCAAATGGCCAACGCTCATATCAACATGAACTTCAACGCGTTCCTAGAGAAAACCAAGCTGAAAGATGATGGCAACAACTATACGGACTGGGTCCGGAACCTGAGGATCATCCTCATAGCTGCCAGGAAACAATATGTCCTAGAAGGACCGCTAGGTGACGCTCCCGTCCCAGAGAACCAAGATGTTATGAACGCTTGGCAGTCTCGCACTGATGATTACTCCCTCGTTCAGTGTGTCATGCTTTACAGCTTCGAACCGGGGCTCCAAAAGCGTTTTGAGCAACACGGAGCATATGAGATGTTCGAGGAGCTGAAACTAGTTTTCCAAGCTCATGCCCGGGTCGAGAGATATGAAGTCTCCGACAAGTTCTATAGTTATAAGATGGAGGAAAATAGTTCTGTCAGTGAGCACATACTCAAAATGTCTGGGTTGCACAACCGCCTGTCCCAGCTGGACATTAACCTCCCGGATGAGGCGGTCATTGACAGAATCCTTCAGTCGCTCCCACCAAGCTACAAGAGCTTTGTGATGAACTACAATATGCAGGGGATGGTGAAGACCATTCCTGAAGTATTTTCAATGCTGAAGTCAGTAGAGGTTGAAATCAAGAAAGAACATCAAGTGTTGATGGTCAATAAGACCACTAAGTTCAAGAAGGGCAAGGGCAAGAAGAACTTCAAGAAAGACGGCAAGGATGTTGCCGCGCCCGGTAAGCCAGTTACCGGGAAGAAGTCAAAGAATGGACCCAAGCCTGAGACTGAGTGCTTTTATTGCAAGGGAAAGGGTCACTGGAAGCGGAACTGCCCCAAATACTTAGCGGATAAGAAGGCCGGCAACACCAAAGGTATATTTGATATACATGTAATTGATGTGTACCTTACCAGTACTCGTAGTAACTCCTGGGTATTTGATACCGGTGTCGTTGCTCATATTTGTAACTCACAGCAGGAGCTGCGGAATAAGCGGAGACTGGCGAAGGACGAGGTGACGATGCGCGTCGGGAATGGTTCCAAGGTCGATGTGATCGCCGTCGGCACGCCACCTCTACATTTACCTACGGGATTAGTTATAAACCTTAATAATTGTTATTTGGTGCCAAGTTTGAGCATGAACATTGTATCTGGATCTCGTTTGATACGAGATGGCTACTCATTTAAATCCAAGAATAATGGTTGTTCTATTTATATGAGAGATATGTTTTATGGTCATGCCCCAATGGTCAATGGTTTATTCTTAATGAATCTCGAGCGTAATATTACACATATTCATAGTGTGAATACCAAAAGATGTAAAGTTGATAACGATAGTCCCACATACTTGTGGCACTGCCGCCTTGGTCACATTGGTGCCAAGCGCATGAAGAAGCTCCATGCTGATGGACTTTTAGAGTCTCTTGATTATGAATCATTTGACACATGCGAACCATGCCTCATGGGCAAAATGACCAAGACTCCGTTCTCCGGAACAATGGAGCGAGCAACCAACTTATTGGAAATCATACATACCGATGTGTGCGGTCCAATGAGCGTTGAGGCTCGCGGAGGATATCGTTATGTTCTTACTCTCACTGATGACTTGAGTAGATATGGGTATGTCTACTTAATGAAACACAAGTCTGAGACCTTTGAAAAGTTCAAGGAATTTCAGAATGAAGTAGAGAATCAACGTGACCGAAAGATAAAGTTTCTACGATCAGATCATGGAGGAGAATATTTAAGTCATGAATTTGGTACACACTTAAGGAAATGTGGAATCGTTTCACAACTCACGCCACCTAGAACACCTCAGCGTAACAGTGTGTCCGAACATCGTAATCGCACTCTATTGGATATGGTGTGGTCTATGATGTCTCTTACCGATTTACCGCTATCATTTTGGGGATACGCTCTAGAGACAACTACATTCACTTTAAATAGGGCACCGTCTAAATCCGTTGAGACGACATCGTATGAATTATGATTTGGGAAGAAACCTAAGCTGTCATTTCTAAAAGTTTGGGGATGCGATGCTTATGTCAAGAAACTTCAACCTGAAAAGCTCGAACCCAAGTCGGAAAAATGCGTCTTCATACGATACCCTAAGGAAACCATTGGGTATACCTTCTACTTAAGATCCGAGGGCAAGATCTTTGTTGCCAAGAACGGATCCTTTCTGGAAAAAGAGTTTCTCTCGAAAGAATTAAGTGGGAGGAAAGTAGAGCTTGATGAAGTACTGCCTCTTGAAACAGGAAGTAGTGCAACTCAGGAAGATGTTCCTGTGGTGCCTGCACCGACAAGGGAGGAGGTTAATGATGATGATCAAGATACTTCAGATCAAGCTCATACTGAACTTCGAAGGTCCACTAGGACACGTTCCGCACCAGAGTGGTACGGCAACCCTGTCTTAGAAATCATGTTGTTAGACAACGGTGAACCTTCGAACTATGAAGAAGCGATGGTGGGCCCAGATTCCAAGAAATGGCTTGAAGCCATGAAATCCGATATAGAATCCATGTATGAAAACAAAGTATGGACTTTGACAGACTTGCCCAATGATCGGCAAGCGATAGAAAACAAATGGATCTTTAAGAAGAAGATGGACGCGGATGGTAATGTTACCATCTATAAAGCTCGACTTGTCGCTAAGGGTTATCGACAAGTTCAAGGGGTTGACTACGATGAGACATTCTCTCCCATAGCGAAGTTGAAGTCCGTCCGAATCATGTTAGCAATTGCCGCATACTATGATTATGACATATGGCAGATGGACGTCAAAACGGCATTCCTTAACGGACATCTTAAGGAAGAGCTGTATATGATGCAGCCGGAAGGTTTTGTCGACCCTAAGAATGCTAACAAAGTATGCAAGCTCCAGCGATCCATTTATGGGCTGGTGCAAGCATCTCGGAGTTGGAACATTCGCTTTGATGAGATGATCAAAGTGTTTGGGTTTACGCAGACTTATGGAGAAGCCTGCGTTTACAAGAAAGTGAGTGGGAGCTCTGTAGCATTTCTCATATTATATGTAGATGACATACTCTTGATGGGAAATGATATAGAACTTTTGGACAGCATTAAGGCCTACTTGAATAAGTGTTTTTCAATGAAGGACCTTGGAGAAGCTGCTTACATATTAGGCATCAAGATCTATAGGGATAGATCGAGACGCCTCATAGGTCTTTCACAAAGCACATACCTTGATAAGATTTTGAAGAAGTTCAAAATGGATCAGTCCAAGAAAGGGTTCTTGCCTGTGTTGCAAGGTGTGAGATTGAGCTCAGCTCAATCCCCGACCACGGCAAAATATAAAGAACAGATGAGTGTCATCCCCTATGCTTCAGCCATAGGATCTATTATGTATGCCATGCTGTGTACCAGACCTGATGTAAACCTTGCCGTAAGTTTGGTAGGAAGGTACCAAAGTAATCCCGGCAAGGAACACTGGACAGCGGTCAAGAATATCCTGAAGTACCTGAAAAGGACAAAGGACATGTTTCTCGTTTATGGAGGTGACGGAGAGCTCGTCGTAAAGGGTTACCTTGACGCTAGCTTCGACACAGATCTGGATGACTCCAAGTCACAAACCGGATACGTGTATATGTTGAATGGTGGAGCAGTAAGCTGGTGCAGCTGCAAGCAGAGCGTCGTGGCGGGATCTACATGTGAAGCGGAGTACATGGCAGCCTCGGAGGCAGCGCATGAAGCAATTTGGGTGAAGGAGTTCATCACCGACCTAGGAGTCATACCCAATGCCTCGGGGCCGATCAAACTCTTCTGTGACAACACTGGAGCTATTGCCCTTGCCAAGGAGCCCAGGTTTCACAAGAAGACCAGGCACATCAAGCGTCGTTTCAACTCCATCCGTGAAAATGTTCAAGATGGAGACATAGATATTTGCAAAGTACATACGGATCTGAATGTCGCAGATCCATTGACTAAACCTCTCTCGCGAGCAAAACATGATCAACACCAGAACTCTATGGGTGTTCGATTCATCACAATGTAACTAGATTATTGACTCTAGTTCAAGTGGGAGACTGTTGGAAATATGCCCTAGATGCAATAATAAAAGGATTATTATTATATTTCCTTGTTCATGATAATTGTCTTTATTCATGCTATAACTGTATTATCCGGAAATCGTAATACACGTGTGAATACATAGACCATAATATGTCCCTAGTAAGCGTCTAGTTGACTAGCTCGTTGATCAACAGATAGTCATGGTTTCCTGGCTATGGACATTGGATGTCGTTGATAACGAGATCACATCATTAGGAGAATGATGTGATGGACAAGACCCAATCCTAAGCATAGCACAAGATCGTGTAGTTCGTTTGCTAGAGCTTTTCCAATGTCAAGTATCTTTTCTTTAGACCATGAGATCGTGTAACTCCCGGATACCGTAGGAGTGCTTTGGGTGTATCAAACGTCACAACGTAACTGGGTGATTATAAAGGTGCACTACAGGTATCTTTGAAAGTGTCTGTTGGGTTGACACGGATCGAGACTGGGATTTGTCACTCCGTATGATGGAGAGGTATCTCTGGGCCCACTCGGTAATGCATCATCATAATGAGCTCAAAGTGACCAAGTGTTTGGTCACGGGATCATGCATTACGGTACGAGTAAAGTGACTTGCCGGTAACGAGACTGAGCGAGGTATTGGGATACCGACGATCGAGTCTCGGGCAAGTAACGTACCGATTGACAAAGGGAATTGAATACGGGGTTGTTTAATCCTCGACATCGTGGTTCATCCGATGATATCATCGAGGAGCATGTGGGAGCCAACATGGGTATCCAGATCCCGCTGTTGGTTATTGCCCGAGAGTCGTCTCGGTCATGTCTACGTGTCTCCCGAACCCGTAGGGTCTACACACTTAAGGTTCGGTGACGCTAGGGTTGTATGAATATGAGTATGCAGCATACCGAATGTTGTTCGGAGTCCCGGATGAGATCCCGGACATCACGAGGAGTTCCATAATGGTCCGGAGGTAAATAATTATATATAGGAAGTGTTGTTTCGGCCATCGGGAAAGTTTCGGGGCCACCCGGTATTGTACCGGGACTACCGAAAGGGTCCCGGGGGTCCACCGGGTGGGGCCACCCATCCCGGAGGGCCCCAAGGGCTGAAGTGGGGAGGGGAACCAGCCCATAGTGGGCTGGTGCGCCCCCCTGGGCCCACCCCCTGCGCCTAGGGTTAAAACCCTAGGGTGGGGGGGCGCCCCACTTGCCTTGGGGAGCACTCCACCCCCCTGGCCGCCGCCCCCCTTGGGAGATTGGATCTCCCAGGGCCGGCGCCCCCCTGGGGGCTATATAAAGGAGGGCAGGGGGGAGGGCAGCCGCACCCTGTGCATTGGCGCCTCCCTCCCCCTGCTACACCTCGTCCTCCTCCCGCAGCAGCTTGGCGAAGCCCTGCCGGAGTTCTGCTGCATCCACCACCACGCCGTCGTGCTGCTGGATCATCATCAACCTCTCCTTCCCCCTTGCTGGATCAAGAAGGAGGAGACGTCTCCCATCCCGGACGTGTGTTGAACGCGGAGGTGCTGTCCGTTCGGCACTTGGTCATCGGTGATCTGAATCACGGCGAGTACGACTCCATCATCACCCTTCCCTTGAACGCTTCCGCACGCGATCTACAAGTGGTATGTAGATGCAATCTCACTCCCTTGACTCGTTGCTTAGATGAACTCATAGATGGATCTTGGTGAAACCGTAGGAAAAAAATTAATTTTCTGCAACGTTCCCCAACAGAAGGTAGTATAGGTTGGGACTTAGTTTCCTATAGCATCATGACTGTGATTTCCCTTTACAACCGAGCATCCCACTGTCTATATATGAATATTTAGTCGAGGAGTGCATAGCTCTGTTGTTATCTATATATGAGTATTAGTGAGTTGGTGAATTGATTATAAGAGATTACCAGAGGGTAGATGTATTTGTTGTTGCATATATAGATATATACATGTTTAGTCTGCTTCAGTTGATAGGAATATTATATGAACAGTAATAACCAAGCCCTGTTCTTTTTTAGCAGGCCGTACAACATGTTTGATCACTCGGGAAAAGGATCTCCAACCAGGATGCATCAAGACATATGCTAGGGGGGAAAATCGCGAACAAGCTTGGTGAACCCACCACGGAGGAGGCCGCCTGGTTGTGGAGGTCTAAAGACGATGTTGATGCCATGGTGGATAAGATGCAAGATCTAGAAGCTGTTTACACGATGTGGATTATAGATGCGCCCGAGGAGGAAGAGACGGGGAAGTTGTTGGGCGGATCAAATTCAAGTATGTCACCTACGACGCCGAGGACATGTTGAATGATCTGGACGCTACGGAGCTATTAAAGAAGAGCCAATCGAAGGTACTCGCTTGGTGCACTCTCCAGGTCAAAGATTTGGTCTACTAGCAAGTGATTCCCGTGGACATGGACTTCTCACTATCTGGAGTAACACACTGACATGGTGTAATAGTACATGACCGTTCTTTCATTATAATTGCTTATAATTGTCATCGGACTCATACTATTATGCAAATGCTTCCTGTGATTTTATTGGTTAAATTGTATAATCGTGACAGATTCATATATCATGTCAAGCAAGAGCTGAGCAATGGGATGACCTGACAAAGCTATCAAATATTAGGTTACATGGCAGCTACTTGGGTTCTTTATATTGCACGGGCCTTATGGATCCCTTTGTCTATATAATTGTTGAACTACCGTATTTAATTTGTGACGACTCATCATGTTGGTTTACTTTTGGAATCAAAATGCTGCTAAGCCTTTGCTGTAACATATTGCACTGCCTTTTGGTCCAGTTTGGATGGATGCCATGTATTGGACACACTTATGTTATCTATGAAGGCATTCTCAGTTTCTTAACATGTAAACCTATCGAATTTGAAGCGTGACCTACCGTGTCAGGTTATATGTGACCGCACCCGGCAGGGGTGCGGGGTGCGGCAAGCCGCACTTTCCATCTAGTCACACAAGCCAGGGCGGGACGTCTCGCTTGGGTCCGGTACCAGAGTAAGGAACGACAATTTCCCCGTGTTGCATGGCCAAGAGCGTTTTTTGAACACAGTACAGACGCAAGAGCTCATACATACGCGCATACACTCACCCCTATAAATGCACACACGCACACCCTACCCCTATGAGCACCTCCGAAAGACTGAGCCGACATATCATCTTGAGTGAGCAATATCATCTTAAGATTTACGAAGTCACTGTAGGTGCCTCGTCGTCGACAGGAACGTCTCCTACCACTAAAAGCGCATCGCCGTAAATCCTGAAGTAAATTCAAAAATAATGCGAGCATCAGGATTTAAACCCCGATAGACTGAAAATACCACTGTCCTTCTAACCATCCAACCACAGGTTGGTTCACGCATGACCAAGAGCGGTGGTCCATTGCATTGCAGCCCAGCGCTGCCCACAATTTTGTCCTCCGCCACGCACAGACCCAGCCTCGGTGTGCGAAACGCCCGATTCTAATCAACGAAGGGGGCCGTGCTATGACCGAGCAGTGGTCACCTTTTTTTGCGGGCAATTCAGAGAGTTTTATTCAGAAAAGAGCAGTCCTAGGACAGTCAGCCATAAGGCTGGTCACTAGGAAGCTAGGAGTTACATCCATCCAGCAGTCGGTCACATTCAGAGTGCAAGCGTGCTTCGCACAAAGATGCACCGGTAAGTTTGCTGATCTACTAATATGCTGAATATCAAAAGAAACAAAATGAGTACTAAGCTCTCCTATTTCTAGTAGAATGGGAGCCACAATTGAACGAGAATTGTGGCGAGTGTTCCAGAGTGTCACTAACTCCGCGCAGTCAACTTCCATTATCACATGCGAGATTCCTCGTAGGGTGGCAAATAAAACTCCGTCTCGCAGAGAGAAAGCCTCCATGATCAAAGGGTCTGAAATCCCCATGTATGGCTTGCACCAAGCACCTATCAAGGCCGAAGAAGAACGGGAACACCACCTGCGCCGCCCCGTTCCTCAGCAAAGTTCAGTGCACCATCCGTCGTGATTTTGATAGTAGTATCCTCAGGTGGCCTCCAGCCATAACCAGGTAAAATAGTGGCTGCACTTCGTGGAAGATGCAGTATAGCAAGGGCCTCCTTGATAGCTCTGATCGTTGATGTTGGATCCCTCCCCTCTTCGCCGTGCTTGACTCGGTTCCGAGAGTGCCATATTGACCACATGACAGTGGTAATTTTGGCTCAGTCATCATCAGAGAACCTGGTGTCACATGTAATGTCGCGAGCCCATGAGTCCGGATGGAGGCGTGGTAAACGTATACCAAACCATGCGCAGGCCTCATCCCAGAATCGTTGCGCATGAGAACAATGGATTAGAGCATGCTCCAGATCCTCCCTCATCGCTAAGCAAACTTTGCACCGACTAATTGGTGCAATATGACGATAGTTGAGAGTAGCTTCATCTGGAAGAATCCCACGAAGAACTCTTCACCAAAAGACCCTCACTTTTGGTATGACATTCAGTTTCCACAAGGCCTTCCACAGCTGTTGATCGTCTACCGAGCAGTGGTCACCTACGCAACACGTTATCAAAGCAAAAGTGGCACAAGCGCATGGTATCATCTATCTACGACGTATAGTACATCTGGACGAAGTCCTTGTCATTCACGGCTGTCTTCCACCTTTTTCTTTGTCGTTTGACTCGTTTGGTCGTGTGGTCTTGAGCGGCGCGCCGCCCGTAAGCTGCAACCATCACATAAGCGCTTGTCATTTTTTGAGGTGTGCTCGTGATGCATGTCCACTAGTCCAACTCACCACTTGGCTGAGCAGTCTACTCTTGTTTCTGGGGAAATTACTTGTATTATTACTCATGTAGCATTATTACAATCATAATTACATTGTCTAACGACCTCATTAGGGCCTGATCCCATCCACACTGTGGTTTGAGTGCGACCACCGACCGGTATTCGTACCATAAGCTGCCACTAGATGGCTTATGACATTTTGAGTACGCCGGGTGTGAGTAATAAAAGACGCCGGGTGTGAGTAATAAAAGAATTTCATTGCTCCATGAGTAGTTTGATCTCACGTACAATGTTGCTATGTCGTGATCTGTCCATTTTTTTCGAAAAGGAGGACTCCCCGGCCTCTGCATCAGAACGATGCATACGGCCACCTTTATAGAAAGCAAATAGGTTCAATAAGGTCTTACAGTCTGAAAATAAAGTAACGGCAAGCTCACAAAGAGTCACAACGCCAAAAACAAAAAAGCCAAGAGGCCACAACCGGCTAGCATAACAAAGATAGAAAAACTAATTGCCTATCTTATTACATGACCGCCATCCAAACCGGCTGAAGATATCCCGTGCTACCATCTCCCACCAGATAGATCCAGTAACCAAACGCTCCCTGGCCTCTGTCGGAGTGAGTAACGAGCACATACGAATCAGCGCAGTGGCTCGGAATATAACCTGCAAAAAATCAATATTTGTTGTGCTGTTAAAAGCCAAATCATTCTGCAGTTTCAAATTGCCCACAACAAAGCACATACTTCTACGCGAATGTGTCTACGTCGTGATCTGTCCATATATCCCTTCTTCATTAGATTTACAGCATCCAAGCAATCTGATTCATTGATGATAGAAAGATGACTCCATCGCAATGCAAGCCAAATCCCACATTCAAGAGCATCATGACATGTAAGAGATGACGGCACAAACTGAAAATTGTATCGCCCATATGAACTAGCTAGGTAGCTACATATGATCCTCCTAATGTTTCGTTAGAAGATGCCCTGAACTCTATAATCTCCATGCTTGTAAACGTTGCCACCATTCTCATGAATGAATGAAAGAGGTTCGAAGTATAAAGAAAACTCTTCGTCAACTTGCATATAGTTGGTGTGTTGTCGATCTGATCGACTAGACATACTCCCTCCGGTTTTTTTTAGTCTGCATATAACGTTTGTCTGAAGTCAAAATATCTCTATTTTGATTAAACTTATAGAAAAAAGTATCAATATTTACAAGGCCAAAGGAATATCTTTAGATTCATTATGGAATGCAGTTTCATATTATATATATTTGGTATTGTAGATGTTGATATTTTTTTATATAAATTTGGTCAAAATTTGTAAAGTTTGACTCGACGCAAATCTTATATGCGAAGTAAAAAGGAACGGATGGAGTATTTATTGATTGTTTACCAAAGCATGCAAGTTAGCAAAAGGAATACATAAAACTTGGATCACTTTTATTCAAATTCAACATAAAAATTACTTTGAAAACTTGGTAGGGGTTGCGCGAACGCATAGCCCCTCTATCATAAATTATGACATCCACACTCCCACAAAAAGGAGACGATAGATCAACACACTCACAAAGTGCAATATGAGCTACTCATCTAGGCCATGAGCCTTATTGATCACTCATAAACCCCATCCAGGTAAGTAGGTTTCAAAGTGACCGATCCTCCACTTATATAGATGCCTTCCCTGATTAGATCTTCACAATCTTTTCATATGGGACTAAACTAGACGCAATTACTACCTCCGTCCTGGTTTATAGGTCTTTTTTATAGTTTGTGCCAAATTTTGACCAAAGATTTAACTAACAAAATGTTAATGCATGTCAAGAAAAATTATCTCATTGGATTCGTATTTGAACATAGTTTTCAAAAATATAATGTTTGGTGACACGCGTGAATATTTTGTTAGTTTAATCTATGGTCAAAATTTGGCATGAAATACAATGGGGACCAATAAACCCGGACGGAGGTAGTACCAGGTTCAAACTGGTTTTTATTTTTGAGTCCCCAGGTTCAAACTAGTCACACACGTTAACGTTGGCTAACCAGTATTTCCTCCGTCCCAAAATAAGTGTCTCAACTTTGTACTAACTCTAATACAAAGTTATACTAGAGTCAAGACACTTATTGGAGGGAGTATTTTCTAACCCCATCGGCGTCAGGAAGGCCGAGGATTCAAGAGACCAGTTGTACATATAGCCCATTAACACAAGTACACAAAACAGACCCCTAAGAACATCCTATTCATCGACCTGTGCGAGGAATAGAGAGGAAACATACAGCCCCCTTGCCTCGCACCAGCTTTGGGCCGGCCCATATGCGGGGCCGGTATCCCCTCGTTTTCTTTGTTTTTTGTGTTTTCCTTTTTCTTTTTGTTTTTACTTCTTTAAACAAGTTCGGGATTTAAAAATTAATTTAAAATATTCACAAATTTGGAAAATCTTCTTGGATTCCATAAAATATTCCAAATTTCCAAACATGTTCTCAAATTTGAAAAAAAAGTTCTTGGATTTAAAAACAATTTAGGAATATTTCTAGGATTTTAAAAAGTGTTCGCAAATTTGGAAAATAGTTTTGAATATCAGAAAAAATTCACATTTTTGAAAAATGTTCCCGTATTATAAAAATTGTTCGCAAATTTGGAAATTGATCCAGGATTTGAAAATCTGTTCATGAATTAGAAAAAATGTTCTGGATTTCAAAAACTGCCACAGATTTGAAAAAATATACCCAGATTTCAAAATATATTTGCAAATTGAAAAAATGATCTGAATTCCAAAACTTATTCCTATATTTTATATAAATATTCATAAATTTAAAAAGTGTTCATGATTTTCAAAATTGTTCATGAATTTGAAAAATGTATTGAATTAATAAACAGTTCATGACTTTGAGAAAGGGTTCTCAATTTAAAAAATGTTCCCATATTTCAATAAAAACAAAAAAGAAAAACAGGAAATGAAAGAAAAAAATATATAAATAAAAAATAGAAAAAATCGGACAAGAAGAAACTTAGAGAGAAAAAGAAAAAGCGAACGAGGATTCTTTGGATAAAACTACCGCATCACTCCATGCGAAAGGAAGCGAGTAATTGGGTCAGCCCAGAAAGAAAGGAAGGGGCATTGGGGGCTGCGCGTTATTCAGTGACCTACGCCCAAATAGCATCTTTCATCCAAGTCGTCATCCTCCTCAGGACGATTCCTTATTGCTCCGTTGAAATACCCCTGAATAGTTGATGTAGCTGACTTGGACTCGCCGAGCTGCCCGGAGATCTCACGAATCTCAATCGGTGTATTGTCTATACGCTTCTATCTGACCGGTGGATGCATGCACGATGGCAAATATTTAGTGATTCCTCTGCTGATGGAGCATTTATGCATGATCCTTCCACTACAGCTGGTTCTGACAATGTAGATAGTGCACAAGAAAATATGAATGATACTCCCTCCTTTACGGTTTATAGGGCTCAAATCTGAAATCTTATCTACCAAGGCAGATGATGAGTGGAGTAATATATCTCGTACTTTACAAAACTACCGAAATCAAACTAATGCATTACTGTGGATTAATTATACTGCTTGCATGCTTGGCCACTGGATGAGTGTGAACATTGAAATTGGTAAGTTCCTTTTTAATATTGCATGCAAAGATTTAATGCGCCTCGGAATCTCAATAGGAGATGGAGATGAGCTCTTTAAATCGGGAAAACGAAAAATTTGAGATAAGCCTTATAAACTGGAAATGAGTGAGTATGTCTGGATACGTTGGCGAAGACTCAGATAAACTCGAGTCAGATAGCGATGATTGTAAGGTTGTGGCATCAGTTGCCGCAGCTTCAACATATAATGTTAGTGGTATGAAGCCTAACAAGAAAATATTCAAGAAGTCTGGGAATCCAAAGACAGTGCCTCCATAGCAATCGAACAAGTCAAGTCAAAGCCTAAAAATTCAGCGGCCACAACGCATGATGACAATGATATTGATGTCGTAATTACTAGTTCTCTAGCGGGAATCGATCCTTGCATAACCATTACAAACTGTAGCCCACCAAATCCAAATGCTCCTCTTTGGAACATGCTAAAGAATATTACAAGCCAGAGTTTCAAGTTCATTCTAGCTTCTCGTGACAGGCCAAGGCTGATTCTTTCCATAATAATTATTAAATTGCTTGTGCTATACTTTTTTGCATTACAACATGTCATTAAATTTTCCAACCCAAATGTTCCTCAAATAAATAAATTGCATAGATCTTTTGATCTATTTAAATAGCAGGATTTCACATGTTGGTTCTCTATATAACCTATGAATATATCCTCCCAGTATTTTAGGGAGCTATAATAAACCATTCCATTAACTTGGGATCACCCATAAATACACTTGCAATTTAATTCCCATGTCTTCTCTACATCAAATTTGGTCCCCAAACATTGTGACATTTCTTTCATCTTCTTCCCAAGCTCCATTGAAAACTTGGATGATTTTTTTTGGACATTCTGAAAGCTAGCCTCAATTCAAACTCATTTGCTTCGAGTCAAATAAGTTTGAATTTAACTTCTCCTAAATTTTTGGAACCACTTTTTTGGGTTGGAAGTATTCCATAAAGTCATACAAAATGTCCCACCATTTTTATTTTTGTACATGGCATCTTCCATAAAGCCGCCACACACACATGCAGTGATGAGCGAGAGCCCCCGTGCTCGATCCCCTCGTCCATGGGCTTGCATCCCATGTCACCCTCATCTGCCGCGCAGTCATAAGGGTGTTTTCCTTCAGCTTGATTTCTAAAAGGCATATGACCGCCTCGATTGGTCATTTCTGCGGTTGGTGCTTGAGCATAGGGGGTTCGACGACCAGTGGTGCTCTTGGATCATGCAGTTTGTTCGGAGTGACAACACGATGATTAATATAAATGGGGAGGTTGGACCCTTCTTTAGGTTGTCCAGGGTGTGAGGAAAGGAGACCCTATTTCCCATGTCTTATTTAACCTCGTGGTCGATGCCCTAGTGATCATACTCGACAAAACCTAGGGTGGTTAGACATCTCACTGGCATGGGTGGGCACCTGGTCCCTAGGGGTGGTGTCGCACATCTTTAGTATGTAGATGATGCCATGATTGAGGTGGAGGGCCCGGACCTTGACATTGTCAATTTTAATTTCCTCCTATGTTTCGAGGCCATGTCTGGCCTTAAGATTAACTGACAAAAACGAGGTGGTGGTATAAGGATACTCTAAGGCCGAGCAATAGCAGATTGCAGACAACCTAAATTGCAAGCTGCCCTCCTTTCCCATAACATATTTGAGGATATCGTTGTTGACTCAAGGGATGTGCTGAGGGAGTTCGACCCACTTATGGGACGGGTCGCGTCTCGGGTAGAACCTTGGTATGGACGTTTTACTTCAAAAGGAACTAAGTCGGTCCTGATTGACTCTAACGTCTCCAGCCTCCCCATTTATGTGATGGGGTTTATATCTGTCGGAGGGGGTAAATAGCTCATTTGATAAGTTCTTCCGGCAGGTGGCGAATGGCCGACAAAAATACCATATGATGAAGTGGGTCAAAATTTGTATGCCAAATGACCTGGGAGGGATAGACATACTTGTTTCCTGTCACATGAACATGGCCCTCATGTTGTGTTGGGTTTGGTGGATCATTCGAGGCGAGGAGGGTTGCAGTTATAGCTTCTTCATGCTAAGTATTTGCGGGGCGAGCCCCTCCTTGCTTGCTCGCTCATGAAGGGATCCCGGTTCTGGAAGTCCATCCAACGGATCTAGCAGGAAATCTGCCTAGGGGTTTCCTTCTGTATCGACAATGGAGAGGGAACTCTATTCTGACTTGATCCATGGGTTGGTGGAGTCCCACTATGTAAGGGACCCAAACTTGTATGCCATCTGCACGGATCCGATGGTGTTGGTCTTGACGGCTGCCCAAAATGGCCATTAGATAATCTTGTTCCGACGGTCATTTGGACAAGCGAAGACAATAGAGTTTGCGGGCTACTCTACCACCGGTGCTCGCGGATTATCCGGACACCGTATCCTGGAGTATCTCACCTTCGGGTGTTTTCTCCGTTGGTTCGACATACCATGCTCTGTGTCATACGCCGACTATTCTATGGGCTTATCCTGTTTGGAAAGTACCTTTGCCCTTGACAATTAAGATTTTTGTGTGGGAATTATTGAGGGACTGACTCCCATTTGGGACGGAGGTTTTGAAGAGGCACGACCTAGGTAATGGCATGTGTCCCCTTTGTGATGTCCCAAAGACGGGTGCCCACATCATTTTCTCTTGCACGACGGCGAGAGTTCTCTGAAGTTTCGTCTAGGATGCTCTAGGGCGTGACTGGGAGGTCGTGGACTTGACTGGGTTCCTTCGAACCAGAGCCAACCAGACCCGTGGAAGCGGCGCCTATTCTGGCTTGTGTATGCAACGTTAGCTTGGACACTGTAGGCGACACGTAATAGAATGGCAATTGATAAGTGATACGTCTCCATCGTATCTACTTTTCCAAACTCTTTTGCCCTTATTTTGGACTCTAATTTGCATGATTTGAATGGAACTAACCCGGACTGACGTTGTTTTCAGCAGAATTGCCATGTTGTTGTTTTTATGTAGAAATCAAAGTTCTCGGATTGACCTGAAAACTTACGGAGAATTTTTGTAATATATAAAAAATATTGGTGGAAAAAGATACCAGAAGGGGGCACCCAGGAGCCACAAGCTCTGGGGCGCGCCTACCCCCCAAGGCGCGCCTCCCAGGCTTGTGGGCCCCCTGGAGCTCTGACAACCCTAAGTCCAACTCCATATATACCTACTCGCGGAGACAAAATCAAAGAGAAGAATTCATCGCATTTTATGATACGGAGCCGCCGCCACCTCCTGTTCTTCATCGAGAGGGCCGATCTAGAGTCCGTTCGGGGCTCCGAAGGGTGGAATTCGTCACCATCGTCATAGTCAACCTTCCTCCATCACCAATCTCATGATGCTCACCGCCGGGAGTGAGTAATTTCTTTGTAGGCTTGGTGGACGGTGATAGGTCGGATAAGATTTATCATGTAATCGAGTTAGTTTTGTTAGGGCTTGATCCCTAGTATCCACTATGTTGTGAGATTGATGTTGCGATGACTTTGCTATGCTTAATGCTTGTCACTAGGACCTGAGTGCCATGATTTCAGATCTGAACCCATTATGTTCTCATCAATATATTTGAGTTCTTGATCGTATCTTTCAAGTTGTAGACACCTATTACGAGTTATGATCCGCATACCCCAAGGTGACAATAATTGGGATTCTTTTCGGTGATTACCGTAGTTTGAGGAGTTCATGTATTCACTAAGTGCTAATACTTTGTCCCGGTTCTCTATTAAAATGAGGCCTTAATATCCCTTAGTTTCTTTATGGACCCCACTACCACAGGAGGGTAGGACAAAAGATGTCATGCGAGTTCTTTCCCATAAGCACGTATGACTATATACGGAATACATGCCTACATTAAACCGATGAATTCGAGCTAGTTTTGTGTCGCCCTAGGTTATACCTGCTACATGATGAATATTATCCAACACAATTATCCATTGCTGATCTAATGCCTACGATCTTTTCACATATTGATCTTTGCTAAGTTACTTTTGTTGTTGCTACTGTTACAATCACCACAAAACTGCTACTGCTACTATTGACACTGTTTCTGTTACTATCATACTACTTTTCTACTAAATACTTTGCTGCAGATATTAAGTCTTTCAGGTGTGGTTGAATTGACAACTCAACTGCTAATACTCGTGAATATTCTTTGCCTCCCCTTGTGTCAAATCAATAAATTGTTGGGGAACGTAGTAATTTCAAAAAATTTCCTACGCACACGCAAGATCATGGTGATGGCATAGCAACGAGAGGGGAGAGTGTTCGTCCACGTACCCTCGTAGACCATAAGCGGAAGCGTTAGCACAACGCGGTTGATGTAGTCGTACGTCTTCACGATCCGACCGATCCAAGCACCGAACGTACGGGGCCTCCGAGTTCAGCACACGTTCAGCTCGACGATGATCTCCGGCCTCCGATCCAGCGAATCTCCGGAGATAAGTTTCGTCAGCACGACGGCGTGGTGACGATGATGATGTTCTACCGGCGCAGGGCTTCGCCTAAACTCCGCGACAATATGACCGAGGTGGAATATGGTGGAGGGGGGCACCGCACACGGCTAAGGAACGATCCGTAGATCAACTTGTGTGTCTATGGGGTGCCCCCCGCCCCCGTATATAAAGGAGCAAGGGGGGAGGCCGGCCGGCCCTTGGGGCGCGCCAAGGAGGGGGGAGTCCTCCTCCTAGTGGGAGTAGGACTCCCCTTTCCTAGTCCAACTAGGAAGGAGGAAGGGGGAATGAAAGAGGGGGAGATGGAGAGGGAAAGAGGGGCCGCGCCCCCCTCCCCTAGTCCAATTCGGACTCCCCTTGGGAGGGGGCGCGCCACCTCCTGGGCTGTTGCCCTCTCTCTCCCCTCAGGCCCACTAAGGCCCAATACTTCCCCGGGGGGTTCCGGTAACCCCTCCGGCACTCCGGTTTTTCTCCGAAATCACCCGGAACACTTCTGGTGTCCTAATATAGTCGTCCAATATATCAATCTTTATGTCTCGACCATTTCGAGACTCCTCGTCATGTCCGTGATCACATCCGGGACTCCAAACAAACTTCGGTACATCAAAACTTATAAACTCATAATAAAACTGTCATCGTAACGTTAAGCGCGCGGACCCTACGGGTTCGAGAACTATGTAGACATGACCTAGAACTATTCTCGGTCAATAACCAATAGCGGAACCTGGATGTTCATATTGGTTCCTACATATTCTACGTAGATCTTTATTGGTCAAACCGCATAACAACATACGTTGTTCCCTTTGTCATCGGTATGTTACTTGCCCGAGATTCGATCGTCGGTATCCAATACCTAGTTCAATCTCGTTACTGGCAAGTCTCTTTACTCGTTCTGTAATACATCATCTTATAACTAACTCATTAGTTACAATGCTTGCAAGGCTTAGGTGATGAGTATTACCGAGAGGGCCCAAAGATACCTCTCCGACAATCGGAGTGACAAAACCTAATCTCGAATTATGCCAACCCAACATGTACCTTCGGAGACACCTGTAGAGCACCTTTATAATCACCCAGTTACGTTGTGACGTTTGGTAGCACACAAAGTGTTCCTCCGATAAACGGGAGTTGCACAATCTCATAGTTGCAGGAACTTTGTATAAGTCATGAAGAAAGCAATAGCAATATACTAAACGGTCAAGTGCTAACCTAACGGAATGGGTCAAGTCAATCACATCATTCTCCTAATGATGTGATCCCACTAATCAAATGACAACACATGCCTATGGTTAGGAAACATAACCATCTTTGATCAATGAGCTAGTTCAAGTAGAGGCATACTAGTGACACTATGTTTGTCTATGTATTCACACATGTATTATGTTTCCGGTTAATACAATTCTAGCATGAATAATAAACATTTATCATGATATGAGGAAATAAATAATAACTTTATTATTGCCTCTAGGGCATATTTCCTTCAGTCTCCCACTTGCACTAGAGTCAATAATCTAGATTACATAGTAATGATTCTAACACCCATGGAGTCTTGGTGCTGATCATGTTTTGCTCGTGAGAGAGGCTTAGTCAACGGGTCTGCAACATTCAGATCCGTATGTATCTTGCAAATCTCTATGTCTCCCACTTGGACTTGGTCCCGAATGGGATTGAAGCGTCTCTTGATGTGCTTGGTCCTCTTGTGAAATCTGGATTCCTTTGCCAAGGCAATTGCACCAGTATTGTCACAGAAGATCTTCATTGGTCCCGATGCACTAGGTATAACACCTAGATCGGAAATGAACTCCTTCATCCAGACTCCTTCATTTGCTGCCTCCGAAGCAGCTATGTACTCCGCTTCACATGTAGATCCCGCCACGACGCTTTGTTTAGAACCGCACAAACTTACAGCTCCACCGTTTAATAAAAACACATATCCGGTTTGCGATTTAGAATCGTCCGGATCAGTGTCAAATCTTGCATCGACGTAACCATTTACGACTAGCTCTTTGTCACCTCCATATACGAGAAACATATCCTTAGTCCTTTTCAGGTATTTCAGGATGTTCTTGACCGCTGTCCAGTGATCCACTCCTGGATTACTTTGGTACCTTCCTGCCAAGCTTATTGCTAAGCATATGTCAGGTCTGGTACACAGCATTGCATACATGATAGAGCCTATGGCTGAAGCATAGGGAACATTTTCCATTTTCTCTCTATCTTCTGCTGTGGTCGGGCATTGAGTTTGACTCAACTTCACACCTTGTAGCACAGGCAAGAATCCTTTCTTTGCCTGATCCATTTTGAACTTTTTCAAAATTTTGTCAAGGTATGTGCTTTGTGAAAGTCCTATTAAGCGTCTTGATCTATCTCTATAGATCTTGATGCCCAATATGTAAGCAGCTTCACCGAGGTCTTTCATTGAAAAACTTTTATTCAAGTATCCCTTTATGCTATCCAGAAATTCTATATCGTTTCCAATTAATAATATGTCATCTACATATAAAACTAGAAATTCTACAGAGCTCCCACTCACTTTCTTGTAAATACAGGCTTCTCCAAAAGTCTGTATAAAACCATATGCTTTGATCACACTATCAAAGCGTTTATTCCAACTCCGAGATGCTTGCACCAGTACATAAATGGAACGCTGGAGCTTGCACACTTTGTCAGCACCTTTTGGATCAACAAAACCTTCCGGCTGCATCATATACAACTCTTCTTCTAGAAATCCATTCAAGAATGCAGTCTTGACATCCATTTGCCAAATTTCATAATCATGAAATGCAGCAGTAGCTAACATGATTCGGACAGACTTAAGCATCGCTACGGGTGAGAAAGTCTCATTGTAGTCAACCCCTTGAACTTGTCGAAAACCTTTTGCAACAAGTCGAGCTTTATAGACAGTTACATTACCATCAGCGTCAGTCTTCTTCTTAAAGATCCATTTATTCTCAATGGCTGCCGATCATCGGGCAAGTCAACCAAAGTCCATACTTTGTTTTCATACATGGATCCCATCTCAGATTTCATGGCTTCTAGCCATTTTGCGGAATCTGGGCTCATCATCGCTTCCTCATAGTTCGTAGGTTCATCATGGTCAAGTAACATGACTTCCAGAATAGGATTACCGTACCACTCTGGTGCGGATCTTACTCTGGTAGACCTATGAGGTTCAGTAGAAACTTGATCTGAAGTTTCATGATCATTATCATTAGCTTCCTCACTAATTGGTGTAGTTGTCATAGGAACCGGTTCTCGTGATGAACTACTTTCCAATAAGGGAGTAGATACAGTTATCTCATCAAGTTCTACTTTCCTCCCACTCACTTCTTTCGAGAGAAACTCCTTCCAGAAAGGATCCATTCTTAGCAACGAATGTCTTGCCTTCGGATCTGTGATAGAAGGTGTACCCAACAGTCTCTTTTGGGTATCCTATGAAGACACATTTCTCCGATTTGGGTTCGAGCTTATCTGGTTGAAGTTTCTTCACATAAGCCTCGCAGCCCCAAACTTTAAGAAACGACAACTTTGGTTTCTTGCCAAACCACAGTTCATAAGGCGTCGTCTCAACGGATTTTGATGGTGCCCTATTTAACGTGAATGCGGCCGTCTCTAAAGCATAACCCCAAAACGATAGTGGTAAATCAGTAAGAGACATCATAGATCGCACCATATCAAGTAAAGTACGATTACGACGTTCAGACACACCATTTCGTTGTGGTGTTCCAGGTGGCGTAAGTTGTGAAACTATTCCACATTGTTTCAAGTGTAGACCAAACTCGTAACTCAAATATTCTCCTCCATGATCAGATCGTAGAAACTTTATTTTCTTGTTACAATGATTTTCCACTTCACTTTGAAATTCTTTGAACTTTTCAAATGTTTCAGACTTGTGTTTCATTAAGTAGATATACCCATATCTGCTCAAATCATCTGTGAAGGTGAGAAAATAACGATACCCGCCACGAGCCTCAACATTCATTGGACCACAAACATCAGTATGTATGATTTCCAACAAATCAGTTGCTCGCTCCATAGTTCCGGAGAACGGCGTTTTAGTCATCTTGCCCATAAGGCACGGTTCGCAAGTACCAAGTGATTCATAATCAAGTGATTCCAAAAGTCCATCAGTATGGAGTTTCTTCATGCGCTTTATACCGATATGCCCCAAACGGCAGTGCCACAAATAAGTTGCACTATCATTATCAACTCTGCATCTTTTGGTTTCAACACTATGAATATGTGTATCACTACTATCGAGATTCAATAAAAATAGACCACTCTTCAAGGGTGCATGACCATAAAAGATATTACTCATATAAATAGAACAACCATTATTCTCTGATTTAAATGAATAACCGTCTCGCATCAAACAAGATCCAGATATAATGTTCATGCTCAACGCTGGCACCAAATAACAATTATTCAGGTCTAAAACTAATCCCGAAGGTAGATGTAGAGGTAGCGTGCCGACCGCGATCACATCGACTTTGGAACCGTTTCCCACGCGCATCGTCACCTCGTCCTTGGCCAGTGCTCGCTTATTCCGTAGTCCCTGTTTCGAGTTGCAAATATTAGCAACAGAACCAGTATCAAATACCCAGGTGCTACTACGAGCTCTAGTTAGGTACACATCAATAACATGTATATCACATATACCTTTGTTTACTTTGCCATCCTTCTTATCCGCCAAATACTTGGGGCAGTTCTGCTTCCAGTGACCAGTCTGCTTGCAGTAGAAGCACTCAGTTTCAGGCTTAGGTCCAGACTTGGGTTTCTTCTCTTGAGCAGCAACTTGCTTGCTGTTCTTCTTGAAGTTCCCCTTCTTCGTCCCTTTGCCCTTTTTCTTGAAACTAGTGGTCTTGTTGACCATCAATACTTGATGCTCCTTCTTGATTTCTACCTCCGCAGCTTTTAGCATTGCGAAGAGCTCGGGAATAGTCTTGTTCATCCCTTGCATATTATAGTTCATCACAAAGCTCTTGTAGCTTGGTGGCAGTGATTGGAGAATTCTGTCAATGACACTATCATCTGGAAGATTAACTCCCAGTTGAATCAAGTGATTATTATACCCAGACATTTTGAGTATATGCTCACTAACAGAACTATTCTCCTCCATCTTGCAGCTGTAGAACTTATTGGAGACTTCATATCTCTCAAACCGGGCATTTGCTTGAAATATTAACTTCAATTCCTGGAACATCTCATATGCTCCATGACGTTCAAAACGTCGTTGAAGGCCCGGTTCTAAGCCGTAAAGCATGGCACACTGAACTATAGAGTAGTCATCAGCTTTGCTCTGCCAGATGTTCTTAACGTCGTCAGTTGCATCAGCAGCAGGCCTGGCACCCAGCGGTGCTTCCAGGATGTAACTTTTCTATGCAGCAATGAGGATAATCCTCAGGTTACGGACCCAGTCCGTGTAATTGCTACCATCATCTTTCAACTTTGCTTTCTCAAGGAACGCATTAAAATTCAACGGAACAACAGCACGAGCCATCTATCTACAAACAAACATAGACAAGCAAAATACTATCAGGTACTAAGTTCATGATAAATTTAAGTTCAATTAATCATATTACTTAAGAACTCCCACTTAGACAGACATCTCTCTAGTCATCTAAGTGATTACGTGATCCAAATCAACTAAACCATAACCGATCATCACGTGAGATGGAGTAGTTTCAATGGTGAACATCACTATGTTGATCATATCTACTATATGATTCACGCTCGACCTTTCGGTCTCCGTGTTCCGAGGCCATATCTGCATATGCTAGGCTCGTCAAGTTTAACCTGAGTATTCCGCGTGTGCAAAACTGGCTTGCACCCGTTGTAGATGGACGTAGAGCTTATCACACCCGATCATCACGTGGTGTCTGGGCACGACGAACTTTGGCAACGGTGCATACTCAGGGAGAACACTTCTTGATAATTTTAGTGAGAGATCATCTTAAAATGCTACCGTCAATCAAAGCAAGATAAGATGCATAAAGGATAAACATCACATGCAATCAATATAAGTGATATGATATGGCCATCATCATCTTGTGCTTGTGATCTCCATCTCCGAAGCACCGTCGTGATCACCATCGTCACCGGCGCGACACCTTGATCTCCATCGTAGCATCATTGTCGTTTACGCCATCTATTGCTTCTACGACTATCGCTACCGCTTAGTGATAAAGTAAAGCAATTACAGGGCGTTTGCATTTCATACAATAAAGCGACAACCATATGGCTCCTGCCAGTTGCCGATAACTTCGGTTACAAAACATGATCATCTCATACAATAAAATATAGCATCACGTCTTGGCCATATCACATCACAACATGCCCTGCAAAAACAAGTTAGACGTCCTCTACTTTGTTGTTGCAAGTTTTACGTGGCTGCTACGGGCTGAGCAAGAACCGTTCTTACCTACGCATCAAAACCACAACGATAGTTCGTCAAGTTGGTGCTGTTTTAACCTTCGCAAGGACCGGGCGTAGCCATACTCGATTCAGCTAAAGTGAGAGACACAGACACCCGCCAGCCACCTTTAAGCACGAGTGCTCGTAACGGTGAAACCAGTCTCGCGTAAGCATACACGTAATGTCGGTCCGGGCCGCTTCATCTCACAATACCGCCGAACCAAAGTATGACATGCTGGTAAGCAGTATGACTTGTATCGCCCACAACTCACTTGTGTTCTACTCGTGCATATAACATCAACGCATAAAACCTGGCTCTGATACCACTGTTGGGGAACGTAGTAATTTCAAAAAAATTCCTACGCACACGCAAGATCATGGTGATGGCATAGCAACGAGAGGGGAGAGTGTTCGTCCACGTACCCTTGTAGACCGTAAGCGGAAGCGTTAGCACAACGCGGTTGATGTAGTCGTACGTCTTCACAATCCGACCGATCCAAGCACCGAACGTACGGGGCCTCCGAGTTCAGCACACGTTCAGCTCGATGACGATCTTCGGCCTCCGATCCAGCGAACCTCCGGAGATGAGTTCCGTCAGCACGACGGCATGGTGACGATGATGATGTTCTACCAGCGCAGGGCTTCGCCTAAACTCCGCGACGATATGACCGAGGTGGAATATGGTGGAGGGGGGCACCGCACACGGCTAAGGAACGATCCGTAGATCAACTTGTGTGTCTATTGGGTGCCCCCCCGCCCCCGTATATAAAGGAGCAAGGGGGAAAGCCGGCCGGCCCTTGGGGCGCGCCAAGGAGGGGGGAGTCCTCCTCCTAGTGGGAGTAGGACTCCCCTTTCCTAGTCCAACTAGGAAGGAGGAAGGGGGAAGGAAAGAGGGGGAGAGGGAGAGGGAAAGAGGGGCCGCGCCCCCTCCCCTAGTCCAATTCGGACTCCCCTTGGGAGGGGGTGCGCCACCTCTTGGGCTGCTGCCCTCTCTCTCCCCTCAGGCCCACTAAGGCCCAATACTTCCCCGGGGGGTTCCGGTAACCCCTCCGGCACTCCGGTTTTTCTCCGAAATCACCCGGAGCACTTTCGGTGTCCGAATATAGTCGTCCAATATATCAATCATTATGTCTCGACCATTTCGAGACTCCTCTTCATGTCCGTGATCACATCCGGGACACCGAACAAACTTCGGTACATCAAAACTTATAAACTCATAATAAAACTGTCATCGTAACGTTAAGCGTGCGGACACTACGGGTTCGAGAACTATGTAGACATGACCTAGAACTATTCTCAGTCAATAACCAATAGCGGAACCTGGATGTTCATATTGGTTCCAACATATTCTACGAAGATCTTTAATGGTCAAACCGCATAACAACATACGTTGTTCCCTTTGTCATCGGTACGTTACTTGCCCGAGATTCGATCGTCGGTATCCAATACCTAGTTCAATCTCGTTACTGGCAAGTCTCTTTACTCGTTCTGTAATACATCATCTTATAACTAACTCATTAGTTACAATGCTTGCAAGGCTTAGGTGATGAGTATTACCGAGAGGGCCCAGAGATACCTCTCCGAAAATCGGAGTGACAAAACCTAATCTCGAATTATGCCAACCCAACATGTACCTTCGGAGACACCTGTAGAGCACCTTTATAATCACCCAGTTACGTTGTGATGTTTGGTAGCACACAAAGTGTTCCTCCGATAAACGGGAGTTGCACAATCTCATAGTTGCAGGAACTTTGTATAAGTCATGAAGAAAGCAATAGCAATATACTAAACAATCAAGTGCTAAGCTAACGGAATGGGTCAAGTCAATCACATCATTCTCCTAATGATGTGATCCCATTAATCAAATGACAATACATGCCTATGGTTAGGAAACATAACCATCTTTGATCAATGAGCTAGTTCAAGTAGAGGCATACTAGTGACACTATGTTTGTCTATGTATTCACACATGTATTACGTTTCCGGTTAATACAATTCTAGCATGAATAATAAACATTTATCATGATACGAGGAAATAAATAATAACTTTATTATTGCCTCTAGGGCATATTTCCTTCATAAATTTGGGTTGAATACTCTACCATCAAAAACTATTGTGATCCCCTATACTTGTGGGTTATCAAAACCTTTTTCTGGCGCCGTTGCCGGGGAGCATAGCTCTATTTGTTGAGTCACCTTGCATTTATATCCGTTGATCACTATGAAGAATCTGAAAGATATCATAATCAAGATCGTTTCCTCTAGGACGAGGGTAGGTAAGGAACTGCCATCACACTATGCACTTGATTCACCCTCTGTTTTAAGTAAGCTTGCGGGACCACCACCTGCTATTAATTCTGATATGTCGCAAGTAATTGATGATGCTACTTCTACTATGAATGATGCTTATGATGATAATAGTACTTTGTTTGATAAGACTGTGCCACTGGGTGAATTTCTTGATGAACAACTTGCTAGAGTTAATGAAATTGAGAATGTTGAAACTGATGATATTTTCTGAAACTGATGAAATTATTGAAACTGAACACTTTGAAACACCTATTAGACCTAGGACTCCTAGATATGAATTGCCTGATGTACCTGGCGGTTATGTTATGGATGGAGAGGTAGCTAGGGATTTTCTTTCTTGTAAGCATAGAGATGATCTTAAGAAATTGCTAATCAAGATTAATGAAAAATCTTTGAATGCTAGAATGATATATGATCCTATGTTTGCTACTTCTCCCATCTTTGTTACTAATAAGGATTATGAATTCTCTGTCGATCCTGAGTTAACCACTTTGGCTTAATCTAATCCTTTCCATGGTTATGAATCTGAAACTGTTGTGCACATCTTACTAAACTAAATGATATAGCCACCCTATTTGCTCATGAGGAAAAAATTCGTTACTACTATATTCTTAAGTTGTTCCCTTTCTCATTAAAGGGTGATGCTAAGACATGGTATGATTCAATTGCTCCTGGTTGTGTGTGTAGTCCCTAGGATATGCTATATTACTTCTCTAAAAAATATTTTGCTTGCTCATAAGAAACAAGCTGCTTTACAGAAAATATTTAACTTTGTGCAAATTGAAGAAGAGAGTCAGCTTGGGGAGGCTTCTCCAATTACTTAATTCTTTGCCTGATCATCCTCTCAAGAAAAATGATATACTTGATATATTTTATAATGGACTAACCGATGCTTCTAGGGACCACCTAGATAATTGTGCTGGTTGTGTTTTCAGGGAATGAATTGTTGAACAAGCTGAAGAACTATTGAATAATATATTAAGTAATGATAATGATTGGACTCTTCCCGAACCACCACCCAAGCCAACTCCAAAGAAGATAGGTATTCTATTTGTCGGTCCTGAAGATATGCAAGACGCAAAGAAATCTATGAAATTAAAAGGTATTAAAGCTGAAGATGTTAAGAATTTACCACCTATTGAGGAAATACATGGTCTTAATACCCCGACACAGGTAGTAGAGGTAAATTCTCTCTATAGATTTGATGAAGGTGATATTCCTTAGACTAAATCTGCTAGTCAATGCTTGGATGAATTTGATAACTTTATTGTTCAACAAGAAAACTTCAATGCATATGTTAGTAGACAATTGAAACGAAACACTTATATGATTGAATGCTTGAGTGACTATATGTTTAGAACTGTTAATGGTCTCAAAGTTGTGAGTAAACATGCACTCAAGTAGAACAAGTTCTCAAGTCACAAAATGATTTGCTTAATGAGATGAACAATAAGATAAAAGATGATGTTGTTGGAGTTATGGCTAGGGGTGGTAAAATGACTCTGGAACCTTTGTATCCTGAAGGCCATCCTAAAAGAATTGAACAAGACTCTCAAAGAATTAGTACTGATACATCTAGTCCATCTAAGAAGAAAAAGAAAGATGACAGAACTTTGCATGGCTCTAGTGAACCTACTGTAGACACACCTGAAAATCTAAATGGCATTTCTATCTCTGATGCTGAAACACAACCTGGTGATGAACATGAACCTAGTAATAATGATAATGATGATGTTCATGTTGATGCTCAACCTAATAATGATAATGATGTGGAAGTAAAACCTGATGTTGATCTTGATAACCCACAACCTAAGAATAAAAGATATAATAAGAGAGATTTTATTGCTAGGAAACATGGTAAAGAAAGAGAACCATGGGTTTAGAAACCCATGCCTTTTCCTCCTAAAGCTTCAAAGAATAAGGATGATGAAGAATTTGAGCGCTTTATTGAAATGCTTAGACCTGTCTTTTTGCACTTACGTTTGACCGATATTCTAAAAATGTCTCCTTATGCCAAGTATATGTACCGGAAGCTAAAATTTCCACCATGCTTGCTAATTATATATTTAAGGATGGAATAACAAAGAAACTAGGAGACCCAGGAATACCAACTATACAATGCTCCATTAAAAGAAACTATGTTAAAACTGCTTTATGTGATTTAGGAGCAGGTGTTAGTGTTATGCCTTTCTCTTTGTATCGAAGACTTGATTTGAATAAGTTGACATCAACTGAAATTTCTTTGCAAATGGCTGATAAATCAACTGCTATACCCATCAGTATTTGTGAGGATGTGCCTATCATAGTTGCAAATGTTACTATTTTAACGGACTTTGTTATTCTTGAAATAGCCTAGGACGACAGTATGTCGATCATCCTTGATAGACCTTTTTTGAACACTGCATGGGATGTTATTGATTGCAATAAAGGCAATGTCACTTTTCATGTTAATGGTAATGAGCACACGATACACTTTCTGAAGAAACAACCTCTAGTGAATAGTATCAATTCTATTGGAAAATTTTCAACAATTACTATTGGAGATTTTGAATTCCCTTTTCCTACTGTCAAAAAGAAATATGAAATTATTATTGTTGGGGACATGCATATCCCCGTTGAGATAACCTAGTGTTATACGAAGATTCACCGGTTTCATGTCATTCGAAAGAAGTTTGTTAATAAGACTTGATCAACCTTATTAATGGATTCCTTTTGGCGGGCATGAGATGGATGAATTTAGTAATCACGACCTTCTGTACCCACTTTTTACATTCTGTTATTTAGTATTAATAAAGTAGAAATGCTATTATTTTACTGTTTTCAGAATTATCCATGCAATAAAAAATGCCCAGAAAATAAAAGTTCTTTGAATGCCCAGAAAATTTTATATGATTTTTTGTATTATTTAAAATATTGGCACTGAACACACCCAGGGGGTGCACGTGTGAGCCACAAGCTCACATGGCGCGCCATGCAAACTTGTGGGGCCCATGTAGGCCCCCTCACTTATTCCAGCCACCCATGCACTTCTCTTCCTCCAGAAAAAATCATCCCATTGTCAAACTCGCGTTCTTGCTCATCTTGCTGCCATTTTCGATCTCCTTGGTTAGAGCTCCATTTCTGAAACTATTTTGGGGGATTGTTCTTCGGTATGTGACTCCTCCAATGGTCCAATTACTTTTTGCTCTAGTGCTTTATATATTGCAAATTTTTGCTGTTGTGGTGACCATGTTCTGGACCTTGCATGTCAAATTTATATGGTTCAAAGTAGTTTTGTTGCATGATATAGCCTCTAGACACTTGTGGGAGTATTGCTATCATTTTTTTTGGTTTGGTTTACTTCTATTTCGAGTCACTAAAAATTTCAGAAATTTTCAGAGGAAGAGAATGCTTAGGAAGATGTTCCAAGGTGGTTCCTCGAAGAAGAAATCTCCAAGGCTCCCGATACGTGAGTGATATGTCTCCAACGTATCTATAATTTTTGATTGTTCCATGCTATTATATTACCCGTTTTGGATGTTTATGGGTTTTACTCTACACTTCCATATCATTTTTGGGACTAACCTACTAACTGGAGGCCCAGCCCGAATTGCTATTTTTTTTGCCTATTTCAGTGTTTCGAAGAAAAGGAATATCAAACGGAGTCCAAACGGAATGAAACCTTCGGGAGCGATCTTTTTGGAACAAATGCAATACAGGAGACTTGGAGTGGACGTCAAGAAGCAGCCGAGGCGGCCTCGAGGGTGCCTGGCATGCCCTAGGGGGGTGGGCACGCCCCCACCCTCGTGGGCCCCTCGTGGCTCCCCTGACCGACCTCCTTCGCCTATATATACTCTCATACCCTGAAAACATCTAGGAGCACCACGAAACCCTATTTCCACCGCCGCAACCTTCTGTATCCGCGAGATCCCATCTTCGAGCCTTCGCTGGTGCTCCACCGGAGGGGGAATCGACCATGGAGGGCTTCTACATCAACACCATAGCCTCTCCGATGAGTTGTGAGTAGTTTACCACAGACCTTCGGGAGCATAGTTATTAGCTAGATGGCTTGTTCTCCCTCTTTGAATCTCAATACAAACTTCTCCTCGATCTTCTTGGAGATCTATTCGATGTAACTCTTTTTGCGGTGTGTTTGTCAAGATCCGATGAATTGTGGGTTTATGATCAAGTTTATCTATGAGAAATGTTTGAATCTCCTCTGAATTCTTTTATGTATGATTAGTTATTGATGCGTCCATTTTGCATCATGCTTTTATATCAATATTTATTGCATTATGGGCTATTATTAAATATTATATCTCAATACTTATGGCTATTCTCTCTTATTTTATAAGGTTTACCATGAAGAGGGGGAATGCCGACAGCTAGAATTCTGGCTGGGAAAGGATCAAATATTAGAAACCTATTCTGCACAACTCCAAAAATCTTGAAACTCCACGGAAGTTATTTTTGGAATTAATAAAAATTATTGAGCGAAGAAACTACCAGAGGGGGCCCACACTCTGGCTAGGAGGGTGGGGGGCGCGCCCACCCTTCCTGGGCGCGCCCCTGTCTCCTGGGCCCCCTGGTGGCCCTCCGGTGCGCCCATCTTTTGCTATATGAAGGCTTTTACCCTGGAAAAAAAATCCTAAGCAAGCTTACGGGACGAAACTCCGCCGCCACGAGGTGGGACCAATCTAGGGCTCCGGCGGAGCTATTCTGCCGGGGAAACTTCCCTCCGGGAGGGGGAAATCATCACAATCGTCATCACCAACGATCCTCTCATCGGGAGGGGGCCAATCTCCATCATCATCTTCACCAGCACCATCTCCTCTCAAAACCCTAGTTCATCTCTTGTATCCAATCTTGTATCAAAACCACAAATTGGTACCTGTGGGTTGCTAGTAGTGTTGATTACTCCTTGTAGTTGATGCTAATTGGTTTACTTGGTGGAAGATCATATGTTCAGATGCTTAATGCATATTAATACTCCTCTGATCATGAACATGAATGTGCTTTGTGAGTAGTTACGTTTGTTCCTGAGGACATGGGTGAAGTCTTGCTATTAGTAGTCATGTGAATTTGGTATTCGTTCGATATTTTGATGAGATGTATGTTGTCTCTCTTCTAGTGGTGTTACGTGAACATCGACTACATGACACTTCACCATTATTTGGGCCTATAGGAAGTCATTGGGAAGTAATAAGTAGATGATGGGTTGCTAGAGTGACAGAAGCTTAAACCCTAGTTTATGCGTTGCTTCGTAAGGGGCTGATTTGGATCCATATGTCTAATGATGTGGTTAGGTTTACCTTAATACTTCTTTTGTAGTTGCGGATGCTTGCAATAGGGGTTAATCATAAGTGGGATGCTTGTCCAAGTAAGGGCAGTACCCAAGCACCGGTCCACCCACATGTCAAATTATCAAAGTACCGAACGCGAATCATATGAGCGTGATGAAAACTAGCTTGACGATAATTCCCATGTGTCCTTGGGAGCGCTTTTCTCATTATAAGAAATTGTCCAGGCTTGTCCTTTGCTACAAAAAGGATTGGGCCACCTTGCTGCACATTATTTACTTTCATTGCTTGTTACCCGTTACAAATTATCTTATCACAAAACTATCTGTTACCTACAATTTCAGTGCTTGCAGAGAAAATCTTACTGAAAACCGCTTGTCATTTCCTACTGCTCCTCGTTGGGTTCGACACTCTTACTTATCAAAAGGACTACGATAGATCCCCTCTACTTGTGGGTCATCAAGACTCTTTTCTGGCGCCGTTGCCGGGGAGTGTAGCGCCTTTGGTGAGTGGAACTTGGTAAGGAAACATTTATATAGTGTGCTGAAATTTTCTGTCACTTGTTACTATGGAAACTAATCCTTTGATGGGCTTGTTCGGGGTATCTTCACCCCGACCAGTAGAGCAAAGAGTTGCTCCTCAACCTACTGAACCTACTGAAAATATTTACTGTGATATTCCTTCGGGTATGATAGAGAAACTGCTAGCTAATCCCTTTGCAGGAGATGGAACATTGCATCCCGGTTTACACCTTATCTTTGTGGATGAAGTTTGTGGATTATTTAAGCTTGCAGGTATTCCTGATGATGTTGTTAAGAGGAAGGTATTCCCTTTATCTTTGAAGGGAGACACAATGACATGGTATAGGCTATGTGATGATACATGATCTTGGAATTATAAACGATTGAAGTTGGAATTTCACCAGAAGTTCTTCCTATGCATCTTGTTCGTTGTGATCGTAATTACATATATAATTTCTGGCCTCGCGAAGGAGAAAGCATCACTCAAGCTTGGGGGAGGCTTAAGTCAATGTTATATTCATGCCCCAATCATGAGCTCTCGAGAGAAATGATTATTCAAAACTTTTATGCTCGTCTTTCTCTCAATGATCGCACCATGCTCGATACTTCCTGTGCTGGTTCTTATATGCTGAAGACTACTGAATTCAAGTGGGAATTATTGGAGAGAATTAAACATAACTCTGAAGATTGGGGTTCCGATGATGGTAAGGAGTCAGGTATAACACCTAAGTTTGATTGTGTTAAATCTTTTATGGATACCGATGCTTTTCGTGGATTTAGCGCTAAGTATGGACTTGACTTTGAGATAGTAGCTGCTTTTTGTGAATCTTTTGCTACTCACGTTGATCTCCCTAAGGAGAAGTGGTTTAAATATAATCCTCCCATTTAAGTAAAAGTAGTTGCACCTATTACAGTTGAAGAAAAGACTATCACTTATGATGATCCTATTGTTCCTACTACTTATGTTGAGAAACCTCCTTTTCCTGTTAGGATAAAGGATCATGCTAAAACTTCAACTGTTGTTCATAAGAGTAATACTAGAACTTATACACCTCCTGAGCAAATCAAAGTTGAACCTAGTATTGCTATGGTTAAAGATCTCTTTGATGATAATTTAGATGGGCATGTTATTTACTTCTGTGAACAGGCTGCTAATATTGCGAGACGAGATGCTAAGATACATAGACCTGTAGTAGGCATGCCTGTTATTTATGTTAAAATAGGAGATCATTGTTATCATGGCTTATGTGATATGGGTGCTAGTGCTAGTGCAATACTCTATGACTTATATAAAGAAATTATGCATGATATTGCACCAGCTGAAATAGAAGATATTGATATTACCATTAAGCTTGCCAATAGGGACACCATTAAGCCAGTTGGGATTGTTAGAGAAGTTGAACTCTTGTGTGGAAATGTTAAATATCATGCTGATTTTCTTGTTCTTGGTTCCCCACAAGATGATTTTTGTCCCATTATTACCCTTCTTGAATACTGTTAATGCTAGGATTGATTGTGAAAAGGATAATGTTACATTTGGTTTAGGGGATATGTCTCATGAGTTTAATTTTGCTAAGTTTCGTAGACAACCCCGTGATAAAGAATCACCTAGTAAGGATGAAATTATTGGTCTTTCATCTATTGCCGTGCCTCCTACTGATCCGTTAGAACAATATTTGCTAGACCATGAAAATGATATGTTTATGAATGAAAGAAGGGAAATAGATGAAGTGTTCCTTCAACAGGGTCCTATTCTGAAACACAACTTACCTGTTGAAATCCTAGGGGATCCCCCTCCACCCAAGGGTGATCCCGTGTTTGAGCTCAAACCATTACCTGATAATCTTAAGTATGCTTATCTTGACGAAAAGAAAATATATCATGTTATTATTAGTGCTAAACTTTCAGAGCAAGAAGAAGAAAGATTATTGGAAACTCTAAAGAAGCATCGTGATGCTATTGGGTATACTCTGGATGATCTTAAGGCCATTAGTCCCACTCTATGCCAACACAAAATTAAAGTGGAGGAAGATGCCAAACCAGTTAGAGATCCTCAACGACGATTGAATCCTAAGATGAAAGAAGTAGTAAGAAAGGAGATACTAAAGCTCCTCGAGGCAGGTATAATTTATCCCGTTGTTGATAGTTGATGTCTACTACACAACCTTCTTTCTGTAGACATTGTTGGGCCTACAAGTGCACAGGTTTGTAGGACAGTAGCAAATTTCCCTCAAGTGGATGACCTAAGGTTTATCAATCCGTAGGAGGCGTAGGATGGAGATGGTCTCTCTCAAACAACCCTGCAACCAAATAACAAAAAGTCTCTTGTGTCCCCAACACACCCAATACAATGGTAAATTGTATAGGTGCACTAGTTCGGCGAAGAGATGGTGATACAAGTGCAAAATATATAGTAGATATAGGTTTTTGTAATCTGAAAATATAAAAACAGCAAGGTAACAAGTGGTAAAAGTGAGCGTAAACGGTATTGCAATGATAGGAAACAAGGCCTAGGGTTCATACTTTCACTAGTGCAAGTTCTCTCAACAATAATAACATAGATTGATAATATAACAAGCCCTCAACATGCAACAAAGAGTCACTCCAAAGCCACTAATAGCGGAGAACAAACGTAGAGATTATGGTAGGGTACGAAACCACCTCAAAGTTATTCTTTCGGATCAATCTATAAAAGATTTCGTACTAGAATAACACCTTAAGACACAAATCAACCAAAACCCTAATGTCACCTAGATACTCCATTGTCACCTCAAGTATCCGTGGGCATGATTATACGATATGCATCACACAATCTCAGATTCATCCAACCAACATAAAAGTACTTCAAAGAGTGCCCCAAAGTTTCTACCAGAGAGTCAAGAACGTGTGCCAACCCCTACGCATAGGTTCCCAATGTCACAAAACCCGCAAGTTGATCACCAAAACATACATCAAGTGGCACATGATATCCCATTGTCACCAAGATAATCACGGCAAGACATACATCAAGTGTTCTTCATAAAAGACTCAATCCGATAAGATAACTTCAAAGGGGAAACTCAATTCATCACAAGAGAGTAGAGGGGGAGAAACATCATAAGATCCCACTACAATAGCGAAGCTCGGGATACATCAAGATCGTGCCATAGAGGGAACACGAGAGAGAACACGAGAGAGAGAGAGATCAAACACATAGCTACTGGTACATACCCTCAGCCCCGAGGGTGAACTACTCCCTCCTCGTCATGGATAGCACCGGGATGATGAAGATGGCCACCGGTGATGGGATCCCCCTCCGGTAGGGCGCCGGAACGGGCTCCCGAGAGGTTTTTGGTGGCTACAGAGGCTTGCGGCAGCGGAACTCCCGATCTATCTTCTGTTCTGGAAGTTTTAGGGTACAAGAGTATATATGGGTGCAGGGGGTACGTCGGAGGAGCTACGGGGGCCCCACGAGGCAGGGGGCGCGCCCGGGAGGTGGGTGCGCCCCCCACCCTCGTGGGCAGCCCGTATCTCCCCTGACATGCACTCCAAGTTCCCTGGGTTGCTTTCCTTCCAAAAATAACTTCTCCAGTTGATTTCGTTCCGTTTTGACTCCGTCTGATATTCCTTTTCCTCGAAACACTAAAATAGGCATAAAACAGCAAATCTGGGCTGGGCCTCCGGTTAATAGGTTAGTCCAAAAAATAATATAAAAGTGGATAATAAAGCCGAATATTGCCTAAAACAGTAGATAATATAGCATGGAGCAATCAAAAATTATAGATACGTTGGAGACGTATCAATAGTGAATGGGTAAGTCCTGTCCATTGTGTTCCTAAAAAGGGAGGTATTACTGTCGTTCCTAATGATAAAGATGAATTGATCCCGCAAAGAATTATTACAGGTTATAGGATGGTAATTGATTTCTGTAAATTAAATAAAGCTACTAAGAAAGATCATTACCCTTTACCTTTTATTGATCAAATGCTAGAAAGACTATCCAAACACACACATTTCTGCTTCCTAGATGGTTATTCTAGTTTCTCCCAAATACCTGTGTCAGCGAAGGATCAATCAAAACCTTTTCTTGCCTTATTGGTACTTTTGCTTATAGACGTATGCCTTTTGGTTTATGTAATGCACCCGCTACCTTTCAAAAGATGTATGATGGCTATAATCTCTAACTTTTGTGAAAAGATTTGTGAGGTATTCATGGATGATTTTTCCGTTTATGGATCCTCTTTTGATGATTGCTTGAGCAACCTTGATCGAGTTTTGCAGAGATGCGAAGACACTAGTCTCGTCTTGAATTGGGAAAAGTGCCACTTTATGGTTAATGAAGGCATTGTCTTGGGGCATAAGATTTCTGAGAGAGGTATTGAAGTTGCTAAAGCTAAAGTTGATGCTATTGAAAAGATGCCATGTCCCAAGGACATAAAAGGTATAAGAAGCTTCCTTGGTCATGCCGGTTTTTATAGGAGGTTCATTAAAGACTTTTGTAAAATCTCTAGGCCTCTGACTAATTTATTGCAAAAAGATATTCCTTTTGTCTTTGATGTTGATTGTGTAGAAGCATTTGAAATAATTAAGAAAGCTTTGATCACTGAACCTATTGTTCGGTCACCTAATTGGAATTTACCTTTTGAAATTATGTGTGATGCTAGTGATTATGATGTAGGTGCTGTTCTAGGGCAAAGAGTTGGTAAGAAATTAAATGTTATCCAGTATGCTAGTAAAACTCTTGATACTGCCCAGAGAAATTATGCTACTACTGAAAAAGAGTTCTTAGCAGTTGTATTTGCATGTGATAAGTTCAGACCTTATATTGTTGATTCTAAAGTTACTATTCACACTGATCATGCTGCTATTAAATATCTTATGGAAAAGAAAGATGCTAAGCCTAGACTTATTAGATGGGTTCTCTTGCTCCAAGAATTCAATTTGCATATTATTGGTAGAAAGGGAGCTTAGAACCCCGTTCCAGACAACCTGTGTAGGTTAGAGAATGTTCTTGATGACCCACTACCTATTAATGATAGCTTTCCTGATGAAAAATTAGCGGTCATTAATGCTTCTCGTACTGCTCCTTGGTATGCTGATTATGCTAATTACATTGTTGCTAAATTTATACCACCTAGTTTCACATACCAGCAAAAGAAAAAGTTCTTTTATGATTTAAGACATTACTTCTGGGATGACCCACACCTTTATAAAGGATTAGATGGCGTTATTAGACGTTGTGTACCTGAGCATGAACAGGAACAGATCCTACGCAAGTATCACTCTGAATCGTATGGAGGACACCACGCTGGAGATAGAACTGAACATAAGGTATTGCAATCCGGTTTTTATTGGCCTACTCTCTTCAAAGATGCTCGTAAGTTTGTCTTGTCTTGTGATGAATGTCAAAGAATTGGTAATATTAGTAGACGTCAAGAAATGCCTATGAATTATTCTCTTGTTATTGAACCATTTGATGTTTGGGGATTTGATTATATGGGACCTTTTCCTACCTCTAATGGTTACACACATATTTTAGTTGCTGTTGATTACGTTACTAAGTGGGTAGAAGCTATTCCATCTAGTAGTGCTGATCATAACACCTCTATTAAGATGCTTAAAGAAGTTATTTTTCCGAGGTTTGGAGTCCCTCGATATCTTATGACTGATGGTGGTTCACATTTTATTCATGGTGCTTACCGTAAGATGCTTGCTAAGTATGATGTTAATCATAGAATCGCATCTCCTTATCACCCGCAGTCTAGTGGTCAAGTAGAGTTGAGCAATAAGAGCTCAAGTTAATTTTGCAAAAGACTGTGAATAGATCTAGAAAGAATTGGTCCAAGAAACTTGATGATGCATTATGGGCCTATATAACTACATATAAAAATCCTATGGGTATGTCTTCGTATAAGATGGTTTATGGAAAAGCATGTCACTTACCTCTTGAACTTGAACATAAAGCATATTGGGCTATTAAAGAGCTCAACTATGACTTCAAACTTGTCGGTGAGAAGAGGTTATTTGACATTATCTCACTTGATGAATGGAGAACCCAGGCCTATGAGAATGCCAAGCTATTCAAAGAAAAAGTTAAAAGATGGCATGACAAAAGAATACAAAAGCGAGAATTTAACGTAGGTGATTATGTGTTTCTATTCAACTCTTGTTTAAGATTTTTTGCAGGAAAACTTCTCTCTAAATGGGAAGGTCCTTACGTTATCGAGGAGGTCTATCGTTCCGGTGCCATAAAAATCAACAACTTCGAAGGCACAAGTCCAAGGGTGGTGAACGTTCAAAGAATCAAACATAATATCTCAGGTAATCCTATCAGTGTTGAAACTAATATTATTGAGACCGTAACCCCGCAGGAATACATAAGAGACACTTTCCAGAACATTTCAAACTCCAAAAAGTAATAGGTATGTGGTACGGTAAGTAAACCGACTCCAAAACAGTTCTAATGGCAATTTTCCTCCGTTTTGGAATATTTAAGAATTTTTGAAAGCAAGAAGTAATCCGGGAAGGACATGAGTCCTCCACGAGGGTGGAGGGCGCGCCGACCCTTCCTGGGCGTGCCCCCCTGTCTCGTGGCCACCTCGTGTGCCTCCCGGACTCCGTTTTCTTGCACGTTACATATTTTGGTCGGTAAAAATTCTTTATATAATCTCCCGAAGGTTTTGACCATCGTATCACGCAAATATCCTCTGTTTTCGTTTTGAGCTGCTTTTGTCGCAGATTTAGAGCAAGATGTCTTCTCAAGAGTCAGTCGGGGAGACCTCGGTGTCTCACCTGATGCCAGGTCCAGGAGCAAACAACGATGCTTATCACTTTGGGCCATCAACGGAGGATGAGATGGAGGCCGACTTAAAAAGGATAGATGCCATGGAGGAGGATCAAGAAGTTACCTCCCGCTTTCAAGCAGGATTCATGATGGAGGAACTACAGAGCTTGGCTATTCCAAATTCGGTCATCCCTTCCAATGTTAAATTTCTTTCTTATGAAAATATCAAAAAGAGTGTCACTTGTTCTCCAGAAGCTATGCAGCATCCTTGGGTAAAAGGAGCTTTAGCCGTCACAGGCAAGCTCCGTAAGGAAAATATGGACCTCAAACAACAAGTCAATAAGCTCGAGGAGGAGAATCGTATCCTGAGGGGCATCATCGCCAAGAAGGTCATAACACCAACTATGAAGAAGGAGACATAATTACATGGCTATGGGCACTCCCCTTGGCAACTGCCAAGCTTGGGGGAGGTGCCCCGGTATCGTATCACCATCACACTCCTACCTTTACCGTTTTTACTTAGTTCGATCCTTTTAGTAATATCTTGATCTAGTAGATTGAAGCTTTGGTATCAAGTAGTTTTGAGTTTTGCTTTGTGATCTCTTTATGTAATCGAGTCCGTGAGCTATCTATAATAAAGATTAGTGTTGAGTCAAGGGCTTTTCTATCTTGCTATGATCTTGAGAAATTAGAAAGAATAAAAAGAATAAAAGAGTTCATATGGATCTTATGGGTAGTAATGACTTCACATATAAAGAGTATGAGGCATAAAAGTTGTTAAGAGTTGACAAACATAGTTTTGGTCATCGTTGCAATTAATAGGAAGTAATAAGGAAAGAGAGGTTCCCACATATAAATATACTATCTTGGACATCTTTTATGACTGTGAGCACTCATTAAGTATGACAAGCTAAAAGAGTTGATGTTGGACAAGGAAGACAACGTAATGGTTTATGTTTTCTCACATCTCAGTTAAAGTATATTGTCATTGATCTTCCCAACATGTTGAGCTTGCCTTTCCCCCTCATGCTAGCCAAATTCCTTGCACCAAGTAGAGATACTACTTGTGCTTCCAAATATCCTTAAACCCAGTCTTGCCATGAGAGTCCACCATACCTACCTATGGATCGAGTAAGATCCTTCAAGTAAGTTGTCATGTTGCAAGCAATAAAAATTGCTCTCTAAATATGTATGACTTATTAGTGCGGAGAAAATAAGCTTTATACCATCGTGTGAAATGGAAGTAATAAAAGAGACGGACTGCATAATAAAGGTTCATATCACAAGTGGCAATATAAAGTGACGTTCTTTTGCATTAAGATTGTGTGCATCCAACCCTAAAAGCACATGACAACCTCTGCTTCCCTCTACGAAGGGCATATCCTTTACTTTATGTTTTTACTTTATGCCTGAGTCAAGGTGATCTTCACCTTTGTCTTTTTCATTTTATCCTTGGCAAGCTCCTCGTGTTTGAAAGATCCTGATATATATATCCAATTGGATGTAAGTTAGCATGGATTATTATTGTTGACACCACCCAAAGGTGAATATGTTGGGAGGCAACACAATAAGCCCCTATCTTCCTCAGTGTCCGATTAAAACTCCATAACCACAAGTATTGCGTGAGTGTTAGCAATTGTAGAAGACTATATGATAGTTGAGTATGTAGACTTGCTGAAAAACTCTATTCTTGACTCTTTCTGATGTTATGATAAATTGCAATTGCTTCAATGACTGATATTATGGTTTGTTAGTTCTCAATGAAGTTTCTGAACCATACTTGACATTGTGAATTGATCGTTACTTGAGCATAAGAAACCATATGACAAAATCTATATATGTTGCTGTTATAAGAATGATCATGATGCCCTCATGTCCGTATTTTATTTTTATCGGCACCTCTATCTCTAAACATGTGGACATATTTTTCGATTTCGGCTTCCGCTTGAGGACAAGCGAGGTCTAAGCTTGGGGGAGTTGATGCGTCCATTTTGCATCATGCTTTTATATCAATATTTATTGCATTATGGGCTGTTATTACACATTATATCTCAATACTTATGGCTATTCTCTCTTATTTTATAAGGTTTACCATGAAGAGGGGGAATGCCGACAGCTGGAATTCTGGCTAAGAAAGGAGCAAATATTGGAAACCTATTCTGCACAGCTCCAAAAATCCTGAAACTCCATGGAAGTTATTTTTGGAATTAATAAGAATTATTGAGCGAAGAAACTACCAGAGGGGGCCCACACCCTAGCTAGGAGGGTGGGGGGCGCGCCCACCCTTCTTGGGCGCGCCCCCTGTCTCTTGGGCCCCCTGGTGGCCCTCCGGTGCCCATCTTCTGCTATATGAAGGCTTTTACCCTGGAAAAAATCATAAGCAAGCTTACGGGATGAAACTCCGCCGCCACGAGGTGGAACCAATCTAGGGCTCCGGCGGAGCTGTTCTGCCGGGGAAACTTCCCTCTGGGAGGGGGAAATCATCACCATCGTCATCACCAACGATCCTCTCATCAGGAGGGGGTCAATCTCCATCAACATCTTCACCAGCACCATCTCCTCCCAAAACCCTAGTTCATCTCTTGTATCCAATCTTGTATCAAAACCACAAATTGGTACATGTGGGTTGCTAGTAGTGTTGATTACTCCTTGTAGTTGATGCTAATTGGTTTACTTGGTGGAAGATCATATGTTCAGATCCTTAATGTATATTAATACTCCTCTGATCATGAACATGAATGTGCTTTGTGAGTAGTTACGTTTGTTCCTGAGGACACGGGTGAAGTCTTGCTATTAGTAGTCATGTGAATTTGGTATTCATTCGATATTTTGATGAGATGTATGTTGTCTCTCCTCTAGTGGTGTTATGTGAACGTCGACTACATGACACTTCACCATTATTTGGGCCTATAGGAAGGCATTGGGAAGTAATAAGTAGATGATGGGCTGCTAGAGTGACAGAAGCTTAAACCCTAGTTTATGCGTTGCTTCGTAAGGGGCTGATTTGGATCCATATGTCTAATGATGTGGTTAGGTTTACCTTAATACTTCTTTTGTAGTTGTGATGCTTGCAATAGGGGTTAATCATAAGTGGGATGCTTGTCCAAGTAAGGGCAGTACCCAAGCACCGGTCCACCCACATATCAAATTATCAAAGTACCGAACGTGAATCATATGAGCGTGATGAAAACTAGCTTGACGATAATTCCCATGTGTCCTCGGGAGCGCTTTTCTCATTATAAGAAATTGTCCATGCTTGTCCTTTGCTACAAAAAGGATTGGGCCACCTTGCTGCACTTTATTTACTTTCATTGCTTGTTACCCGTTACAAATTATCTTATCACAAAACTATCTGTTACCTACAATTTCAGTGCTTGCAGAGAAAACCTTACTGAAAACCGCTTGTCATTTCCTTCTTCTCCTTGTTGGGTTCAACACTCTTACTTATCGAAAGGACTACGATAGATCCCCTATACTTGTGGGTCATCAGTTATCTTTGCAAGTCTCTTCGAATTATCAGTTTGGTTTGGCCTACTAGATTGATCTTTCTTGCAATGGGAGAAGTGCTTAGCTTTGGGTTCAATCTTGCAGTGTCCTTTCCCAGTGACAGCAGGGGCAGCAAGGCACGTATTGTATTGTTGCCATCGAGGATAAAAAATATGGGGTTTATATCATATTGCTTGAGTATATCCCTCTACATCATGTCATCTTGCCTAATGTGTTACTCTGTTCTTATGAACTTAATACTCTAGATGCATGCTTGATAGCGGTCGATGTGTGGAGTAATAGTAGTAGATGCAGGCAGGAGTCGGTCTACTTGTCGCGGACGTGATGCCTATATACATGATCATGCCTAGATAATCTCATAACTATGCACTTTTCTATCAATTGCTCGATAGTAATTTGTTCATGAAAGTACATGTAGTCCCCATGTGTCGTTTTGGTAATTAAATGACAATCCTAATGGACTAATGTTTGCACTGAGATATACATTTGAAGGAAAGTTCCATTTGCAATGCATGAATAATATTGGATGAATTGGTGGATGAAATCCATCAACATCTATATATGCATTGAGACTTGATAATGAATGACAATTCCTATGAAGAAACAATGACATCAAGTTATATAGGAAGGTTTGTTCCATGGGTAATGCAAGAAGGATATTGAATGGATTCAGAATGAATGACATATACATGTAGTTGTGCATCAAGATTAATCATGGAGAAAAGATTAAGGTTGACCAAGATGAAGATCGCAGATTGAATTCAAAGATGGTCAACACACAAGCGCAAATCATGTGCCACGTGAGATCTTGTGGTATGGTAAGAATTTGTCAATTGCGCTTTGTGTACTAACCCATACTATGTGTTGCCTATGTTTTTGAGAGGAGATTCTCATGGGCTCGCATCGATAGAGAGATTTCAAGTGTCTATGAGAGGATGACATTAAGTGTTGATGATCATGGTTGACAAGGGCAAGTTCAAGATAACTATCCCGAAGGATTACATGCTTGAAGCTTGTGGATGATCACATGATGGACACATGAAGATAAATACAAAGCAAAGTTTCCCACATTGTGTATGAGGGAGCTACTTGAAGACTTCATCAATGTCTTGCCATTCAACTTGATCCAAGAAGAAACTTCAATTTCAAGCTCAAGTGAAAGGATCGAGTCAAAGGTATTAGTTCCTTCGACGTTAGTGTTGTGGAGTGATGAACACCAAAGGAACACATACACTCAAGAATGGATTCTTGATAGCTATGTAGTGTAGACCTTTTATGATTCTTGAGTTATAGGGATCCCGCACTATTAAGAGGGGATCAAAGGGGTTCGTGATAGATTTGCTCAAGTCAACATCTTCTCTACACAATTCCACTCATATCCTATATACCAAAGAAAATCCAAAGCCAAATAGGTTACCCAAATACATGATAAAACCTTTGCATATTTTGCATCCTCCATTTTGGTTCATCTTGGGTGGTTCTATATGTGAGGACCTGGGTTTTTTTCATAGCTTCAAAACGAGCCCAAGATCATCAAAATCGGAGTCCGGATGAAAAAGTTGTGCCTGTTTCAGTTTCTAGACTGCAGCAGTTTGGTTTGGCCGGATCATCCGGCTCCTCTCCCATATCATCCGGGCTTTGCCCGGATCATCCGGGTTCCTGCCCGGATCATCCGGGTTATTCGTAAAATTCATCACAGTAGCTTATTCCGCTAGCCGGATCATCCGGCTACCCACCCGGATCATCCGGGAATTGCCCGGATCATCCGGCTATGTCCCCGGACATCCGGGTATGTACTTCACCACATTGTATTTTGACCTTCCCGGATCATCCGGGTATGCGTCCAGATCATCCGGGCAGGTTAACAACTGCGGGAAACGGCTCTATTTTCTTTGGGGGTATAAATATCCCTCTCCCACTCCGGGGGAGGGTTGAGCACTTCATCCCAAATCGCCCCAAGAACACAAGTGGCTCCCTCTCACTTCTCCTACACCAAATCTTATATCTCGGAGAGATTAGTGAGTGTTCTTGAGAGTTGTTCCAATCAAAAGATAGATCCTCTCCATCTCCCTCTTGTGACCAAAGCAATTCGTGATTTGAGCAAGTCTTGAGCATTTCCCCCTTGATCTTGTTACTCTTGGAGGTTGGAGACTCCTAGGCGGTAGGAGTGCTCCGGTGAGGAATCAACTTGTGATTTGTCCCCCAGAAAGTGTGTGAAGGTTTGGAGGCCGCCTCAAGGTCTACCACTAGTGGTTGAGAATCGCCTTCGTGGTGATATCTCAAGGAGAATAGGGTGAGCCTTCGTGGCATTGGTGTGCCTTTGTGGTAACATCCACCTCTCTAACGGTGACTAGCTTCCCTCCAAGGAAGTGAACATCGGGATACATCCTCGTCTCTGTGTCTTCGGTTAATTCTAACCCTAGCCACTACTTGTGGTTTACTTTGGTCTCTTGACCTTGCATTCACTATATCTTGTTGTCCTCATTATATTGTGTTGGTTACCATATCGTAGAGATTATCTAGGCCAACACTTTATAGTCCGCAATTCATACTTGCTACTATTGTTCTATCGTGTGCTTAATGTGAATTGCTAGCTTGTAACATTCATTTCCATATCTTGTGACATGACTTGTGTAAGCTTGTAGTGCTTACTTGAGTTTCATTGTATCATTCAATTCCATATATTGTGATACAATTTGTGTAAGCCTGTATTGCTTACTTGTGGTTGTGTGTATTATTCATTTATATATCTTGTGATATACATTGAGTAAGTTTGTGTAACTTACTTGTGCTTTCTCATATCCTCGTTGTTCTCATCTTGTTTATCCTAAGTTGTTGGTGCACTTAGTTAGCCTGGTATATTTAGGATTTTGTGCTTGAAAAGTATCCTCTTAGTTTATTTCCACATTAGGATATAGCCAAATCTGTATAAGATTTTAAAACGCCTATTCACCCCCCCTCTACGCGACATCATGGTCCTTTCAATTGGTATCAGAGCCCGGTCTCTCCTTATTAGGCTTCACCGCCTAGAGAGTAACAATGTCGACTAGTGAACTAGTGCACAAAAACACTTTTGATTTGGATGGCACAAATTATCACCTATGGAGAATTCGCATGCTTTGTCACTTTCGGGCCATGGGTCCAAATGCTTTGCGAATTGTTCTTATAGGAATTTCTATTGCTAAGTATGGACATTCTCCATCTATTGAGGATATGTATCTTGATTGTGATACTTCTCTTGTCATTCATCAAGCTTTAACCTTTGAAGTGTTTAAGGCAGTCACGACTTGCAAGTTGGCTCATGAGACTTGGACCAAACTTGAAGATATATATGGTGGGTCCAATCTTGATGAAGATAATATTCTATTTGGGGAGTTGATGGAGGAGTTCTCCACATTTTTAAATCATGAAGAGCTCTCTATTACTTCCACCTCCGATTACTTGCACACTTCAATATCTTGCACTTCACCAACATGTGGCATGCCACAAGGTAATGACATGGTGAGTGAAGAAATATCTTGTGATGATGGTGTTAAGCTCATTTGTGATGATATGCTTGATCTCCCATGTTGCCATGATAGAAATGCCTTGGTTTCCTCTAGTTGTTCTATGACTAACCATGTAGAGGAAACCAAGAAATATGAGGCATGCTTGATTGATGAAGAACCCTCGTCTTCAAAAGAATCATCATCAACCCCCTTTGTTCACATGTGCCTCATGGCAAGAGGTAATGACGAGGTATCATCTTCTCTTAGTGATAATGATGATAGTTGTAATGAGGATGAGGATGAGGATGAGGACTTGACTCAAAATCTCTATGAGATTGGGAAAACTCTTCATAGAGCTAAAAATAACACTTATGAAAGGTTCCAAGATGTTCTTGCTTGCTTTGAAAAATGTAATGATTTATTTCTCAATGAGCAAGCTAAAAGTGAACAGCTTGAACATGAACTTGCTAAGGCTCATGAAACGCTTAGTGACTTGAGGTCTTCAAAAGAAGAGATTAAAGTTACTCGTTGTAAGCTTAAAGACGATTTTGAGCTCCTTCTCCTTGAATGCAATAGTGTCAAGGGAGAGCTCATAAAACTCTCTAAGTCTCATGAGGAGCTTCAATCAACTCGTGAGAAGTCACTAAGTGCTACTTGCTCCTCTCATATTGATAATGATGTTTGTGCTACTAACTCGATTTCATGTGAAGCATCAATTTTGAAGGAGAATGTTGAGCTATGTGCTCAACTTGCTTTGCTAACAAGAAATTATGGGAAATTGGAAGAAAGTCATGCAAAGCTCTCGGGCACTCATGACGATCTTTTAAGCTCTCATAGTAAGATAAAGTTAGCTCACGAGGCTATGGTCTCCGAGGTAAAATCTTGTGAGTCTCATGTGAACATTAGCACATCTACTCTAAATGCTTTATTGCCATGTGCTAATCCTTGCAATTCATCCACCTCTCATATTATATCCACTCATGATGAATTGGTCACCTTGTCTTGCTGCTCTAACCATGAAGTTTCTACTTCCACTAGTCCTCTTGTTTCTAGTGTTGAAACTAACCATGTAGAGGAAATTAATGAGCTCAAGGCCCAAGTCACTAGTTTGAAGAAAGACTTGGAAAAGTGTGATGTTGGACATAATTTTCACTCCAACAAGAAGAAGTCCAATAACAAGAAGAAGGGACAAGGGAATTACAACAATTCGGCCAACATTACTTGCTCCAAATGCAAAAAGATTGGACATCATGTGAGATCTTGCCCATTGAAGAAAAGGGCTTATAATGAGAAGCTACATGGGAAGCGGCCTCAAGCTCAATCTCAAGTTGAAGAACAGCCACTATCCATGATGAAACATGTTATTGCTCCCCAAGTTGAGAAATTAAAGAAGAGAAAAGGGAGGGAATGTTGCTATGATTGTCGTCAAAAGGGACACATAGCTTCATCATGCCCCAATGGTAACATATCTAAGCCTCCTATAGTCAATAATCATTATTCACTAAGGAAGGATATTGTTGGCAATGTGTTTGCCAAATTTGTGGGTACCCAAAGTGGTTTCAAAGTGGACAAGACCATTTGGGTTGCCAAGCCTATTGTTACTAACTTCTTAGGACCCAACTTGGTTGGGGACCATCAAGCTCAAACTTGATCAATAGGTGTGTGGAGGGCATTGGATACTTGGCTACTTCATGAAGAAAAACTATTTTCACCATATGTTATGGTTAATGCCAAGTCAAGTGGATTATCATCATATCTATCAATCCAATGCTCCTCTTTGCGGTAACTTGTACTTGCATTGTGTACATTGAAAGTTACTAAGTCCCTTGCGTGTTCAAGTTTTGTAACTAGCATGTGCTTGTATATGTTATGCTTCCTGATATACTTGATTCGTGTTATCTAGCATGTGTAAGTTGCTATGCACATCATATAGTTGTGTGTGTGGTTTCGAGCCTTTATTGCTTCATTAGTTGAATCTTCATTGGTGTTTTTGAGATATTAATGGATCATCATATTATGGGGGAGTGCTATGATTTACGCATATCACAAACCTTAAATATGTATATATGTAGGATACCACCTAGTATTGTTAGTGCAATATTATCTAGTTACTATGTGGTATGTAAAGTTCATTTGAAACTCAAATCCTCATCCATTAATTATCCTTAGTTGGGTTTGATTTGCCTCTTATGGATAATACATGGATTATCACATTATGGGGGAGTGATATACTTTGTACATATCACTTCTCGTGTGAATATTAACAATAGAGGTTTGCCAGTTTGCCACTTAGTATTTATATTTGAGATTATCTTATATCTCTGTGGCATGCAATGCTTTGTTTGAGTATGGTATTTTTGTGCGGTTTTGCCCATGGTTATCTTAAAAATCGTATTTGGAAAATCATTTGAATAGATCCATTCCAATTGTTGCTTTGCATGATGATCTCATTGGTATATTTTATGTCTCCCATTTGGATATCTTATTCTTTCCTTTTGTAACTATTTCATGTGTACATCCTTCTTTGTGGATGTATATCATCATGATTGTCATCTACCTAGAATCTTATACACGTGAGCCAAGTTACATCCCTAGTTGATATCCCTATTCTTTCATGTCCATCGTTTCATTCTCTTTTTATATCTTTGGTGGCTCCGTGGAAGCATTTGTTGTATGAGTGCGTGTCTTACCTCTTTGCATCTTAGTGCACTCATGTTTGGTGAAGATTGTTGTCCTTGTGCGTGTCTTGACAAGCCTATTATTTCCTATCTTCATCATGGGTTGTCACAAGCTTTGATTTTTAATTTTCTACTAGTGAGCTTGTGAACCCATTTGCTTGATGTGTGTGTGACTTTCTTAATTTCGTGTGTGTGAGAAGGACATGTCTTGCACCTTGTATCTCATTTACTCAAGACTATGTTGATGCTTAATTCTCATCCTTATACTAGTCTTCTCAAGTGCTTTGACGTGACTCACACATATCATTTTGGTTGTGCCTATTCTTAGGTTGCCTCATTTATATGTTGCTCAACCATATGTTTGTTGCAAATGCTAGGCTTCTTTTCTTATCTATGCTTGCTTGCAATTGTTTTGTGTTCCTATTGATTTTGGGGGAGTGATGATCCTATTTTGTGCACTTGTATCCAAATACAAAAATTCTAAATAGTGCACAAATCATGGGGAGCTTCTCTATTTTCCTTAGAACACTCCTCTTCCCAAATCGTAGTATTCATTTATCCTTTTGGCTCATCGGATCTTTTGATTGCTTGCTTCACTTTGTATTATGCAAATGAGATAAATTTGTGCTATGTGCTTTGTGCCATGTGCCTTGCTATTATGACTAGGCTCAAGTTGTATAATAGTGGATTCACTTGTGGATATCATGTTCTTATCAATTGCAACCTTTATTTTTGTGTATACGAGTTTCTTTGTGGATACATATCATGATTATTATAGGCCACTTAGAAATTTTTATACATGAAAAAGTTCATATCTTCGTATATGATTGCATTCTATAGATTTTGAGCTCCTTTAATTGTTCATCATTGAATATGTGCATTTGTTTTCACTCACATTTTGTTATATGCACACATCAAGGAGGAACTCATACTATATTGGTCTGCTAGATGTTTTGTCTTCCATTTTGGCATTTGTTGCTAATGGGGAGAAGTTTAGAGGGTTTAAGATAAATATCTTTTCTAGTTCTTGTTGTCACTCATGCATATCTACCCTTGTTATATATTCTTATTGCATGGATGAGTCTTGTATATAGAGAAATCTTCTCCTAGTTTATGTCAACCAATATATGCAATGACATTCAAAGTTCATTCACAAATTCATATATTATGGGGGAGTTTGCTCTATATACTATGGGTGTACTATCATTAAATGCTTGTGTAGTGTATTGATGATACTACAACCATCCCAAGTATACAATTTATCCTTGGATAAATTTCATGCTTGTTTAAACATTCATTATATAAACCCTCTTGTTGAGATTGTCATCAATTACCAAAATGGGGGAGATTGAAAGTACATGTAGTCCCCATGTGTGGTTTTGGTAATTAAATGACAATCCTAGTGTACTAATGTTTGCACTGAGATATACATTTGAAGGAAAGTTCCATTTGCAATGCATGAAGAATATTGGATGAATTGGTGGATGAAATCCATCAACATCTATATATGCATTGAGACTTGATAATGAATGACAATTCCTATGAAGAAACAATGACATCAATTTATATAGGAAGGTTTGTTCCATGGGTAATGCAAGAAGGATATTGAATGGATTCGGAATGAATGACATATACATGTAGTTGTGCATCAAGATTAATCATGGAGCAAAGATTAAGGTTGACCAAGATGAAGATTGAAGATTGAATTCAAAGATGGTCAACACACAAGCGCAAATCATGTGCCATGTGAGATCTTGTGGTATGGTAAGAATTTGTCAATTGCGCTTTGTGTACTAACCCATACTATGTGTTGCCTATGTTTTTTAGAGGAGATTCTCATGGGCTCGCATCGAGAGAGAGATTTCAAGTGTCTATGATAGGATGACATTAAGTGTTGATGATCATGGTTGACAAGGGCAAGTTCAAGATAACTATCCCGAAGGATTACATGCTTGAAGCTTGTGGATGATCACATGATGGACACATGAAGATAAATACAAAGCAAAGCTTCCCACATTGTGTATGCGGGAGCTACTTGAAGACTTCACCAATGTCTTGCCATTCAACTTGATCCAAGAAGAAACTTCAACTTCAAGCTCAAGTGAAAGGCTCGAGTCAAAGGTATTAGTTCCTTCGACGTTAGTGTTGTGGAGTGATGAACACCGAAGGAACACATACACTCAAGAATGGATTCTTGATAGCTATGTAGTGTAGACCTTTTATGATTCTTGAGTTATAGGGATCCCGCACTATTAAGAGGGGATCAAAGGGGTTCGTGATAGATTTGCTCAAGTCAACATCTTCTCTACACAATTCCACTAATATCCTATATACCAAAGAAAATCCAAAGCGAAATTGGTTACCCAAATACATGATAAAACCTTTGCATATTTTGCATCCTCCATTTTGGTTCATCTTGGGTGGTTCTCTATGTGAGGACCTGGGTTTTTTTCATAGCTTCAAAACGAGCCCAAGATCATCAAAATCGGAGTCCGGATGAAAAAGTTGTGCCTGTTTCAGTTTCTAGACTGCAGCAGTTTGGTTTGGCCGGATCATCCGGGTCCTCTCCATATCATCCGGGCTTTGCCCGGATCATCCGGGTTCCTGCCCGGATCATCCGGGTTATTCGTAAAATTCATCACAGCAGCTTATTCCGCTAGCCGGATCATCCGGCTACCCACCTGGATCATCCGGGAATTGCCCGGATCATCCGGCTATGTCCCCGGACATCCGGGTATCTACTTCACCACATTGTATTTTGACCTTCCCGGATCATCCGGGTATGCGTCCAGATCATCCGGGCAGGTCAACAACTGCGGGAAACGGCTCTATTTTCTTTGGGGGTATAAATATCCCTCTCCCACTCCGGGGGAGGGTTGAGCACTTCATCCCAAATCGCCCCAAGAACACAAGTGGCTCCCTCTCACTTCTCCTACACCAAATCTTAGATCTCGGGAGATATTAGTGAGTGTTCTTGAGAGTTGTTCCAATCAAAAGATAGATCCTCTCCATCTCCCTCTTGTGACCAAAGCAATTCGTGATTTGAGCAAGTCTTGAGCATTTCCCCCTTGATCTTGTTACTCTTGGAGGTTGGAGACTCCTAGGCGGTAGGAGTGCTCCGGTGAGGAATCAACTTGTGATTTGTCCCCCGGAAAGTTTGTGAAGGTTTGGAGGCCGCCTCAAGGTCTACCACTAGTGGTTGAGAATCGCCTTCGTGGTGATATCTCAAGGAGAATAGGGTGATCCTTCGTGGCATTGGTGTGCCTTTGTGGTAACATCCACCTCTCTAACGGTGACTAGCTTCCCTCCAAGGAAGTGAACATCGGGATACATCTTCGTCTCCGTGTCTTCGGTTAATTCTAACCCTAGCCACTACTTGTGGTTTACTTTGGTCTCTTGACCTTGCATTCACTATATCTTGTTGTCCTCATTATATTGTGTTGGTTACCATATCGTAGAGATTATCTAGGCCAACACTTTATAGTCCGCAATTCATACTTGCTACTATTGTTCTATCGTGTGCTTAGTGTGAATTGCTAGCTTGTAACATTCATTTCCATATCTTGTGACATGACTTGTGTAAGCTTGTAGTGCTTACTTGAGTTTCATTGTATCATTCAATTCCATATATTGTGATACAATTTGTGTAAGCCTGTATTGCTTACTTGTGGTTGTGTGTATTATTCATTTATATATCTTGTGATATACATTGAGTAAGTTTGTGTAACTTACTTGTGCTTACTCATATCCTCGTTGTTCTCATCTTGTTTATCCTAAGTTGTTGGTGCACTTAGTTAGCCTGGTATATTTAGGATTTGTGCTTGAAAAGTATCCTCTTAGTTTATTTCCGCATTAGGATATAGTCAAATCTGTATAAGATTTTAAAACGCCTATTCACCCCCCCTCTAGGCGACATCATGGTCCTTTCAATTGGTATCAGAGCCCGGTCTCTCCTTATTAGGCTTCACCGCCTAGAGAGTAACGATGTCGACTAGTGAACTAGTGCACAAAAACACTTTTGATTTGGATGGCACAAATTATCACCTATGGAGAATTCGCATGCTTTGTCACTTTCGGGCCATGGGTCCAAATGCTTTGCGAATTGTTCTTATAGGAATTTCTATTGCTAAGGATGGACATTCTCCATCTATTGAGGATATGTATCTTGATTGTGATACTTCTCTTGTCATTCATCAAGCTTTAACCTTTGAAGTGTTTAAGGCAGTCACGACTTGCAAGTCGGCTCATGAGACTTGGACCAAACTTGAAGATATATATGGTGGGTCCAATGTTGATGAAGATAATATTCTATTTGGGGAGTTGATGGAGGAGTTCTCCACATTTTTAAATCATGAAGAGCTCTCTATTACTTCCACCTCCGATTACTTGCACACTTCAATATCTTGCACTTCACCAACATGTGGCATGCCATAAGGTAATGGCATGGTGAGTGAAGAAATATCTTGTGATGATGGTGTTAAGCTCATTTGTGATGATATGCTTGATCTCCCATGTTGCCATGATAGAAATTCCTTGGTTTCCTCTAGTTGTTCTATGACTAACCATGTAGAGGAAACCAAGAAATATGAGGCATGCTTGATTGATGAAGAACCCTCGTCTTCAAAAGAATCATCATCAACCCCCTTTGTTCACATGTGCCTCATGGCAAGAGGTAATGACGAGGTATCATCTTCTCTTAGTGATAATGATGATAGTTGTAATGAGGATGAGGATGATGACTTGACTCAAAATCTCTACGAGATTGGGAAAACTCTTCATAGAGCTAAAAATAACACTTATGAAAGGTTCCAAGATGTTCTTGCTTGCTTTGAAAAACGTAATGATTTATTTCTCAATGAGCAAGCTAAAAGTGAACAGCTTGAACCATAGAGGCAATCCTCTTCAACCAAGAGGACATAATGCGTTTTCAATCTCTAGATCATGTTGCTTTCAATGAAAACCTTAGAAAAAAGGTTCCTATCAGTGTTCTAGTTGATAGAATTTCCGAACTTAATGCTGATTTTGCTATTCGAAACAATGAGTTAGGATACTCTCTTGAGCATAGGCTTATGACTTTCTGCCAAAAGAATGCTTATAATGATTAATTGGTTGTGCAATATGAAGGGCCAAAGGAGGAACCCGTACCTCCCGAAATTGATCTTGGGGACTTCTGTCCCATTAAATTTAGCCCTTTTGATCACTTTTGCTTGCCACAAAGAAAACTTGCTGCTGACGTAGGGAATATGAGATGAGTTTTCGTGATTTATCTTATTATTATGGCAATACTTAGATCTATTCTCCTTTTATGCCTAGCTAGGGGCGTTAAACGATAGCGCTTGTTGGGAGGCAACCCAATTTTATTTTTGTCCCTTGCTTTTTGCTTCTGTTTAGTAATAAATAATTCATCTAGCTTCTGTTTAGATGTGGTTTTATGTTTTAATTAGTGTTTGTGCCAAGTAGAACCTATAGGATAACCTACGGTGATAGTTAATTTGATTCTGCTGAAAAACAGAAACTTTTGCACGCACGAGAATAATTTTAATAAATCACAGAAACGTGATTTTGAGTTGATTATTTTGGAAGTAGATCAATAGACAAATTTCCCAGGACTTCCTATTTTGGTAGGATTTTTAGAGTTCCAGAAGTATTCGAAAGTTACAGATTGCCACAGACTGTTCTGTTTTTGACAGATTCTGTTTTTCGTGTGTTGTTTACTTATTTTGATGAATCTATGGCTAGTATCGGGGGGTATGAACCATAGAGAAGTTGGAATACAGTAGGTTTAACACCAATTTAAATAAATAATGAGTTCATTACACTACCTTATGTGGTGGTTTTTCTTTCTTACACTAACGAAGCTTATGAGATTTCCTGTTGAGTTTTGTGTTGTGAAGTTTTCAAGTTTTGGAAAGATTTTATGGACTATGGAATAAGGAGTGGTAAGAGCCTAAACTTGGGGATGACCATGTCTCCCCAAGATAATTCAAGGACAACCAAAATCCTAAGCTTGGGGATGCCCCGGAAGGCATCCCCTCTTTCGTCTTCGTCTATCGGTAACTTTACTTGTAGCTATATTTTTATTCGCCACATGATATGTGTTTATCTTGGAGCGTCGTGTATAATATGAGTCATTGATTTTTAGTTTACCACAATCATCCTTGCTGTACACACCTTTTGGGAGAGACACACATGATTTGGAATTTATTAGAATACTCTATGTGCTTCACTTATATCTTTTGAGTTAGATAATTTTGCTCTAGTGCTTCACTTATATCTTTTTAGAGCACGGCGGTGGTTTTACTTTGTAGAAATTATTGGTCTCTCATGCTTCACTTATATTATTTGGAGTCTTTTAGAACATCATGGTATTTGCTATGGTTATAAAGTTGGTCCTAGAATGATGGGCATCCAAGTTGGGTATAATAAAAACTATCATAGGAAGTGAATTGGATGTTATGATCAATTTGATGCTTGATAATTGTTTTGAGATATAGAGGTGGTGATATTAGAGTCATGCTAGTTGGGTAGTTGTGAAATTGAGAAATACTTGTGTTGAAGTTGGCAAGTCCCGTAGCATGCACGTATGGTAAAAGTTGTGTAACAATTTTTTTGCATGAGGTGCTCTTTTGATTGCCTTCCTTATGTGTGGAGGTCGGGATCGCGTGATGGTTAACTCCTACAAACCCTTCCCCTAGGAGCATGCGTAGTAGTACTTTGCTTCGAGGGCTAATAAAACTTTTGCAATAAGTATATGAGTTCTTTATGACTAATATGAGTCCATGGAATATACGCACTCTTACCCTTCCATCATTGCTAGCCTCTTCAGTACCGGGCATTGCCCTTTCTCACCTTGAGAGTTGGTGCAAACTTCGCCGGTGCATCCAAACCCCGTGATACGATACGCTCTATCACACATAAACCTCCTTAATCTTCCTCAAAACAGCCACCATACCTACCTATTACGGCATTTCCATAGCCATTCCGAGATATATTGCCATGCAACTTTCCACTGTTCCGTTCATCATGACACGTTTCATCATTGTCATATTGCTTTTGCATGATCATGTAGTTGACATCGTATTTGTGGCAAAGCCACCTTCATAATTTTTCATACATGTCACTCTTGACTCATTGCATATCCCGGTACACCACCGGAGGCATTCATATAGAGTCATATTTTGTTCTAGTATCGAGTTGCAATTCATGAGTTGTAAATAAATAGAAGTGTGATGATCATCATTATTAGAGCATTGTCCCTAAAAAAATAAAAAGAAAGAAAGAAAGTCCAAATAAAAAAAGGAAGGCCAAATAAAAAAAGAAAAGAAGAAAGGCCAAAAAAAGAGAAAGGCCCAAAAAAAGGGGACAATGTTACTATCTTTTTCCACACTTGTGCTTCAAAGTAGCACCAGGTTCTTCATATAGAGAGTCTCTTATGTTGTCACTTTCATATACTAGTGGGAATTTTTTATTATAGAACTTGGCTTGTATATTCCAACGATGGACTTCCTCAAAATGCCCTAGGTCTCCGTGAGCAAGCAAGTTGGATGCACACCCACTTAGTTTCTTTTGTTGAGCTTTCATACATTTATAGCTCTAGTGCATCCGTTGCATGGCAATCCCTACTCCTCATGTTGACATCAATTTATGGGCATCTCCATAGCCCGTTGATTAGCCTCGTCAACATGAGACTTTCTCCTTTTTTGTCTTCTCCACACAACCTCCATCATCATATTCTATTCCACCCATAGTGCTATATTCATGGCTCGCACTCATGTATTGCGTGAGAGTTGAAAAAAAGCTGAAGCGCGTTAAAAAGTATGAACCAATTGCTTGGCTGAAACTGGGGTTGTGCATGGTGGGAGTATTTTGTGTGATGAAAATTAAACATAGCCTAACTATATGATTTTGTAGGGATAAACATTTTTAGCCATGTTATTTTGAGAAGACATGATTGCTTTATTAGTATGCTTGAAGTATTATTACTTTTATGTCAATATGAACTTTTGTCTTGAATCATTTGGATCTGAACATTCATGCCACAATAAAGAAAATTACATTGAGAATTATGCTAGGTAGCTTTCCACATCAAAAATTCTGTTTTTATCATTTACCTACTCGAGGACGAGCAGGAATTAAGCTTGGGGATGCTTGATACGTCTCCAACGTATCTATAATTTTTGATTGTTCCATGCTATTATATTACCCGTTTTGGATGTTTATGGGTTTTACTCTACACTTTTATATCATTTTTGGGACTAACCTACTAACCGGAGGCCCAGCCCGATTTTTTTTGCCTCTTTCAGTGTTTCGAAGAAAAGGAATATCAAACATAGTCCAAACGGAATGAAAACTTCGGGAGCGATCTTTTTGGAACAAACGCAATCCAAGAGACTTGGAGTGGACGTCAAGAAGCAGCCAAGGCGGCCACGAGGGTTCTTGGCGTGCCCTAGGGGGGTGGGCGTGCCCCCCCACCCTCGTGGCTCCCTTGACCGACTTCCTTCGCCTATATATACTCGCATACCCTGAAAACATCCAGGAGCACCACGAAACCCTATTTCCACCGCCGCAACCTTCTGTATCCGCGAGTTCCCATCTTGGAGACTTCGTCAGCGCTCCGCCGGAGGGGGAATCGACCATGGAGGGCTTCTACATCAACACCATAGCCTCTCTGATGAGTTGTGAGTAGTTTACCACAGACCTTCGGGTCCATAGTTATTAGCTAGATGGCTTCTTCTCTCTATTTGAATCTCAATACAAAGTTCTCCTCGATCTTCTTGGAGATCTATTCGATGTAACTCTTCTTGCGGTGTGTTTGTCGAGATCCGATGAATTGTGGGTTTATGATCAAGTTTATCTATGAGAAATATTTGAATCTCCTCCGAATTCTTTTATGTATGATTAGTTATCTTTGCAAGTCTCTTAGAATTATCAGTTTGGTTTGGCCTACTAGATTGATCTTTCTTGCAATGGGAGAAGTGCTTAGCTTTGGGTTCAATCTTGCGGTGTCCTTTCCCAATGACAGCAGGGGCAGCAAGGCACGTATTGTATTGTTGCCATCGAGGATAAAAAGATGTGGTTTATATCATATTGCTTGAGTTTATCCCTCTACATCATGTCATCTTGCCTAATGCGTTACTCTGCTCTTATGAACTTAATACTCTAGATGCATGCTGGATAGTGGTCAATGTGTGGAGTAATAGTAGTAGATGCAGGCAGGAGTCGGTCTACTTGTCGCGGACGTGATGCCTATATACATGATCATGCCTAGATAATCTCATAACTATGCACTTTTCTATCAATTGCTCGACAGTAATTTGTTCACCCACCGTAATACTTATGCTATCTTGAGAGAAGCCACTAGTGAAACCTATGGCCCCCGGGTCTATCTTTTATCATATAAGTTTCCAATCTATCTTTATTTCACAATCTTTACTTTCCTATCTATATCATACAAATACCAAAAATATTTATCTTATCTTATTATCTCTATCAGATCTCACTTTCGCAAGTTACCGTGAAGGGATTGACAACCCCTTTATCGCGTTGGTTACGAGGTTCTTGTTTGTTTGTGTAGGTACGAGGGAGTTTTAGGAGCCTCCTACTGGATTGATATATTGGTTCTAAAAACTGAGGGAAATACTTACGCTACTTTGCTACATCACCCTTTCCTCTTCAAGGGAAAACCAACGCAGTGCTCAAGAGGTAGCGGTGAGCCGAACCTTGAACCACCGCGGGAAGCTCTAGTTCAACCTTGTGAATGGCTGTCGGATCATTTCATCACTCGCGTAGGTTTCAAAGAAGAATTTGATATGTACGTGCACAACGCCGGCCTAACAGACTTCTTGTCAGATAAATGCTTGCAATACTACAATCTTACTTATTCCTTTGTGCGAGGATTTGAGTACTCAGTCCAGCGCAACACACATTCTGTTTTATTCGGTATCTATGATAAATTATTTCTCATGGACCTTGAAGAATTTAATGATGCATGCAAAATTCCGCAATGGGGCATTTATGCCGAACCTCATAAATCTGATTGCGTTGAATTCCTTGCTAGCATCACTAGGGGAGAAACTAGAAGCGTAACACAAGCTACTATAGGGAGCATTCACTTTATTGCTCTACATTATTTTTCTCTCTTTATGGGTAGATGCATTAATGGGAAACATGACCATGGCCACTGAGGGAGTCCTGGACTAGGGGGTGTCCGGATAGCCGAACTATCACCGTCAGCCGGACTCCAAGACTATGAAGATACAAGATTGAAGACCTTGTCCCGTGTCCGGATGGGACTTTCCTTGGTGTGGAAGGCAAGCTTGGCGATACGGATATGTAGATCTCCTACCATTGTAACCGACTCTGTGTAACCCTAGCCCTCTCCGGTGTCTATATAAACCGGAGGGTTTAGTCCATAGGACGAACAACAATCATACCATAGGCTAGCTTCTAGGGTTTAGCCTCCTTGATCTCGTGGTAGATCTACTCTTGTACTACCCATATCATCAATATTAATCAAGCAGGAGTAGGGTTTTACCTCCATCGAGAGGGCCCGAACCTGGGTAAAAACATCGTGTCCCTTGTCTCCTGTTACCATCCGCCTAGACGCATAGTTCGGGACCCCCTACCTGAGATCCGCCGGTTTTGACACCGACATTGGTGCTTTCATTGAGAGTTCCTCTGTGCCGTCGCAATCAGGAAGGATGCCCCGTCCCATCTTTAAAGACGGCACCGTCGCCAAAGGAGCTCTGGCCATCGGCCAGACTATCCGGCTAGGCGGCTTTCTTATGACCGCCTGTTCGGCCGCCTCGCCGACGATGACCTCTCGGGTCATCAAAAGCAATCTCCACATCAACTCGGAATTCGCCGAGCAGCTAGATCCGATGGAGCTCTCCTCCGTAAATGAGCTCCTGCATCGCATCGCTGCCATGGGAGTCGCTACAGACTACAATCAGATTGGGCCTAAAACCGATCTGAGAGAGATCAACTCTCCCAAGGCTACCCACCACGTTGCTGTGGCGGAGGAACAGCACGGCGACTCTTCTTCTACATTAAGGACAAGCTATGTCCGAATTCCCAACCCCTCCATGCCGGATTCCCGTGGAGGAACGGACGTTGATCAAACCCTGAACCTAAAGTCAGGCAGCGGGCCGGATTCGTTGGACAACATCCAACAAGCCAAACTTCCAAGTTCGGAAACTTTCCGGCCCCTGAGTTTTAGATTGGACGGGGTTCCGAATTTAATTCCACCCGCCCACCCAAACACAAGCGATCTATCCCGAATCCGGCAAGAGCCCGCTGAAACAGTACATCATTACTGGGCCAGATTCCTCATGGTCATGGACAGGATAAAGGACTGCCGTGAGGAAAGCGCAATCTCAATTTTCTGCAATAATTGCACGGACAAGGGAATCATGAACGCCATAAGTCATCACGAAATTACACGCTTCGCCGACCTGGCGTCCATAGTACAAAAGTACTGTGCGATGGTGAGCGCCTGGAAAACCGAAACCAAATTTTGGGACAATCCGGCTCCGAACACAACCCTAGTTCGAAATAAAAGGGTGCATCATATTCAGGCACCTGGGTTAAAAACCAAAAAGCAAAAACCCCCCTAAAGGGCATGGAACCGTACTGGAGGGATGGCTCAACGGACCTTGAAAAATTCATAGCATAGAGGGAGCCACTCCAACGCATAGCCTTCGAGCATGTTGGATACTACAGCAGGTGGCCAAAAGTGGCGAAGAGCTTCTAGCCCCAGAGAACCAGCCCAGCAGTACCAGTACGGTATTAACAGTCTTCGAGACTTTCGCATCAAACAGTATGCGAAAACGAACACTCCGCAGCCTTGCCGAAGTCTACCAAATAGCAACAATAAATCCATGGAGTGACACGGCTATTACCTTTAATGCCAGTGACGAACCTAAATTCCAAACAGCCCGAGCACCAGCCGCATTGGTCCTCAGTCCAATAGTGGATGGCTTTCGCCTTACTAAGGTACTCATGGATGGCGGCAGCGGATTAAAGCTCATCTACGAGGAAACTCTTCGAAAAATGGAAGTAGACTGGAGCCGCGTCGAGCGAAGCAACACAACCTTCAGAGGAATAATCCCTAGTCGGGAAGCATGCTGCACAGGAAAAATCACACTAGACGTGGTATTCGGCTCGCCGGACAACTATAGGTCCGAAGAGATCACGTTCCATGTGGCCCCGTACAGCAGCGGATATCACGCTTTATTAGGACGAGAGGCATTCACAATTTTTCAAGCTATACCCTATTATGGGTACATGAAGCTCAAAATGCCCGGGCCCAACGGAATCATCACCCTTGCTAGTGATCCGGACGTAGCACTCCGCGCCGAAAATAAGGCAGCCGCACTAGCCCTTGAGGCGCTATCTGAAGCCCTAGTGGCCGAGGAACTCATAGCGCTGTGCTCCACAGTGAACAAGAACGACATGATACTTGACAAAAGATCCAAGTCCACCTCTTTTAAGCCAGCGGACGAAGTAGTCAAATTCCAAGTCCATCCAGCGGACCCTACAAAACGGCCTCCATTGGGGCACAATTAAACCCTGATGTAGACGCCGCACTACGAGAATTCCTACGGGAAAATTGGGATATTTTTGCCTGGCACCCTTCAGACATGCCAGGAATCCCACGCCGGCTGACAGAGCACAGCCTAAATATCCTAAAAGGATTCAAGCCAGTCAAACAGGCTCTTCGGCGATTTTCCGAACCCAAAAGACAGGCAATGGGAGAGGAGCTAGCCAAACTATTAGAAGTCAGATTCATCAGAGACATAAAACATCCGGACTGGCTAGCAAACCTGGTAATGGTACCAAAGAAGGACAAATCCTGGCGCCTGTGTGTCGATTTCAAGGACCTTAACAAGGCTTGCCCAAAGGATCATTCCCCCCTTCCCCGCATCGATCAAATTATCGACGCTACCGCAGGACACGATTCATTGTGCTTCCTCAACGCATACTCCGGCTACCATCAAATCAAGATGGCAGAGCCAGACCAAGCCGCAACGGCAATCATTGCTCCATACGGACCATTCTGCTTCAACACAATGCCCTTCGGGCTCAAAAACGCCGGCGCAACATACCAGCGCATGATTCAGACATGTCTGGCAAACCATATCGGCAAAACAGTGGAGGCATACGTAGATGATGTGGTCGTCAAATCCAAACACGTCGAAACTCTAGTAGACAACTTGAGGCTCACATTCGACAATCTCCGAGCATATGACATTAAGCTCAACCCGGAAAAATGCGTCTTCGGCGTGCCAGCCGAAAAGCTCTTGGGCTTCATTGTATCCGGTAGAGGAATTGAAGCAAACCCAGCCAAGATCCGAGCTCTGTCACAATTGGATATCCCAAAAGACCTCAAGCAAATACAAAAATTGACTGGATGCGTGGCGGCTCTAAGCCGCTTCATCTCCCGCTTAGGAGAAAAGGCATTACCCCTTTATCGCCTCCTCCGGCGCACCGAACACTTCGAGTGGACGGATGCCGCCACAACTAGACTCGGAGAAATAAAGGACATATTGGCAACAAATCCGGTCCTGGCCGCGCCCAACATGGGCGAACCAATGCTATTATATATCGCGGCAACACATCAAGTTGTAAGCGCGGTGCTCGTCGTCGAGCGAGAAACGGACGGACATAAGTTCCCTCTTCAAAAACCAGTGTACTACGTATCCACTATCCTAACTCCATGCAAATCCTGGTATCCTCATTATCAAAAGATAGCGTACGCAGTGTTCATGGCATCCCAGAAGCTCCGACACTACTTTCAAGAGTGTTCGATAACAGTAGCCTCTGAAGTACCTCTCAATGACATTATAAACAACCGCGACGCGACCGGCAGGATTGCAAAATGGGCCATCGAGCTCCTACCATTCGACATAACCTTAAACCACGGCGAGCTATCAAGTCGCAAGTTTTGGCCGACTTCATCGCTGAATGGACAGAAGCCGAACTCCCTAAAGAGTACAGCGCATATTCTAACTGGATCATGTACTTCGACGGCTCCAAAATGTTGGCCGGCCTAGGTGCTGGCGTCGTCCTGACGTCCCCAACCGGGGACACAGTCCAATACGTACTTCAGATAATGTACACGGACTCCAACAATGCAGCCGAATACGAGGCCCTTCTACATGGCCTCTGGATGGCGGTCTCCATGGGCATTAAACGCCTAGAGGTGCGAGGGGATTCGAACCTCGCGATATCCCAAATAAATGGAGACTTCGACGCAAGGATCTGAAAATGGCAGCTTACCGTAACGCCATTTTAAAAATGTCAGCTCGGTTTGAAGGGCTCGAATTTCACCATATAGCCCAGGATAATAATCAAGCGGCGGACGTATTGGCACGCATCGGCGCAAAGCGCGATGCTGTCCCCCCAACATCTTCTTGGAACGGCTTTTCAAGCCATCCGTACTATGGGAAGGGGAGTCCGGAAATAACAATCCGGACCCAGCTGCACTGCCCGACACCGCACATTCTGACACAATCGGTGGTTCTGCCAATGAAACAACACCTTCAGCCCACGAAATAATGGCACTCATTGCCCCGTGGACCGAACCATTCCTAGCTTACTTAACTAGGCAGGAACTTCCCGAGGACCAAAACGAGGCCCGCTGCATAGTACGGCGATCTAAAGCCTATAAGGTACATGAGGGAGAGCTTTATAAGAAAAGCACAACCGGAGTCCTTCAAAGGTGCATCTCCGAAGAGGAAGGGCGAAATCTTCTGGCTGAAATTCATGCTAGACTCAGTGGGCACCACGCTGCAGCCTGGGCCCTTGTAAGCAAGGCCTTCCGTACAGGATTTTATTGGCCAACGGCCCGGACAGACGCTCAGGATTTAGTCCAATGATGCGTCGGTTGCCAGCTCTTTGCTAATCAAAGCCACATGCCACCCACCGCCCTGAAAACTATACCCATCACCTGGCCGTTCGCGGTCTGGGGGCTTGACATGGTCGGACCTCTTAAAGGGGGAACCCACAAGCAAAAATACCTATTGGTCATGGTGGATAAATTCACCAAATGGACAGAGGCCAAGCCAGTTAAGACGGCCGAATCCGGACCCGTGATAGACTTCATATCAGGGGTAGTACACCGTTATGGTGTCCCCCACAGCATCATCACTGACAACGGCACAAACTTCACGGCCGACAAGGTTAAACTCTGGTGCAAAAACATGGGCATCAAGCTCGACTACGCTTCAGTCTATCACCCTCAAACTAACGGTCAAGTCGAGCGAGCAAATGGTCTAATCATGAGCGGCATTAAACCTAGACTAGTGCGGTCCCTCAAGGAATCTAACACGCACTGGGTAGAGGAGCTCGACTCCGTACTCTGGGGGCTGCGGACCACGCCGAATCGCACTACCGGATTCACACCAATTTTCATGGTGTACAGCGCAGAGGCAGTCTTGCCCTGAGACATAATTCATGACTCACCTCGCGTGCGCATGTACGAAGAAAGAGAAGTCAAGCTGGATCGGCAGGACAGTTTGGACGCCTTAGAGGAGGAGCGCGACGTGGCAAAAGCTCGTTCCGCATTCTATCAACAGCAGGCTCGAAGATATCAAAGCAGAGAAGTACGGGCCAAAACTTACAATGTTGGCGAACTAGTTCTACGCCTGTCGGACAAGAAAAAGGACAAACTCAAGCCCAAATGGGAAGGTCCCTTCATCATCGACCAAGTCCTGACCGGCGGAGCATACCGTCTGCGAAACGCATCGGATAACCGACTCGAGCCGAACCCATGGAACGCAGCCCGTCTCCGAAGATTCTACGCCTAGCGCCGGACACTGAGTTCGTCTCCTTCCCCCGTCTACATTTTATACTTTAGCCGTCTTTTATTTCTCTCTTTCTCCCTCCTTTTTTCTTAAAGCCTTTGGAGTCTCGTTTGCGCATTGTTCGCACACACTTGACATGCTACTCGCACTCATTATACCTGGGGGCTTCTTTAACATAAGCTTATTTGTACGGGCTTTATACCCAACACATGTGTCACACTTCCGCATGTACCTTTTATTCACCATTATATGCATCGATATGACTGAAGTTTTGGCCAAGCTGGGTTGCCTGGCTCCTGTGCTTACCCCTACGTTCCCGATTGTTCGGCTAGGAGGTAAAGGGAGCACCTCTGCGATTGTTACTGCCGGGTCAGCCGGATGTGTACCTCAGACTGGGTGAAGCCGAAAGCTAGCGTTCTTAAGGGAATATTCGGTCGGTGACTTGAAAGATGATTTCTTACTTATTTATTTATCTGCCCCCAGATGCTTTTCTGCTATTTTCGCAGTCCGGACATGCACTTTAGGGCATGCCTCCCAGGGAAAGGAACCCCTAACGGAACTATTCTCCCTGGAAGATGTTTCTTACTAACCATGTAATATAACATAACTAGTTGGGCACTTGTCTGATAAAGCACTAATGACCCCTACGCCTAGTCTCCATGCATGCCCCGGTTTTTACATAACCGTGAGGGTATTTGGACACACTCCGGACTGTCGGGTCCCGAGGTTGAAGCGAAAAGGTCCGCAAAGACAAACGATCTACAATCCGGCTAGAAGGCATTTTTCATGTCATTTTAAATTACTTAGTCAAATTGACTGATTGTATTCCTCTTCAATTCCATCTAATAGGCTGTCTAGTTTACAGTCCCGCTGGGAATACTTCGCGGCCAACTCTACTTGGCCGTACATTAAGCTCACAGGGATCTCCTTCCCATCGGGCCCCACAGGTCCGACCTCGACCATATGGTTTGGATCAGCCTTCGTGTACCGCGTCTTCACCATGGCCTAGGCCTCCCTGGCGGAAGCACCGCCGTGCTCCCTGAAGCTTCTCCGCAAGCCCTCCAAGACCCTCGGGTAGGGAGACGGACGGCCATAAGGCCTGGGCGACGCCACTCATCTCCTGCCGAACTCGTTCGTGCAGTTGCAGCAGCTCGGGAAGTTGGTCACCCGTTGAACCGGGCATTTCCTCTGCAGGACAGCCTGTGAGCATACCTACAGACATATTCATGTTAATCGACTTCCTCGCCGAACTCTTCTTTTCAAAAGTTCATTCAAGCACTTACTATAAATGTCGCGACGAAGCCGCATATTCTCCTTCACGGAGTAAGACAGCTGGACCCGAACATCTTTTAGTTCCTCGCCCAGCTGAGTGTTGGCGTCTTGGAGGTTATTTTTCTCCTGCCGCACTCTTGTATGCACCTTCTCGCCGGCCTTTAGCTGGCGAAGTAGCTGCTGCCTATCCGGATCTAGTCCGGCACCATCTGCAATATTATTGTCAGACCCATGTACACGCCGCACTTCACAAACTACTTCTCTTCCGAAAGTATATATTACCGGAGGGGGTCTCTGTGGCTCCTCCCGTGGCGGATAGTGCGGCCTCAAGTTGGGCCTTGCACTCTTGAAGCTCCTGGGACAGGTGGGTATTCTTCTCCGTAAGATCCTGCATAGCAAATGATCCTTAAATCAGTTATTCTAACTATTTTAAGTCTCGGGGGCTACTGGCATATATAACTGTCAAAATTCCTCACCCGTATGTCTTTCACATACTGCTCTGTGGCTCTGGCTAGACCATCTTGAGCGGCACGGAGGTGCGCATCTCCCGAATTGAAGGCTTTTAACGCCTCCAGGGAAAAACATGCGTCACGAAGGACTGTCCGGTGGCGCCTGTGATTCATGGCGCTCTCCACCTCAGATCTGGTGGCGGACAATCGGTCGGCGTCCTCCGTTGGAGGAGCACCCGACGTGCGCTTTGCGTTTGCCTCCCCCTCTGGACCTGGCTGGTGGAGGCTTGATTGGCAATCTCTCCGGACACAGTCCGGCGAGCGCTCTTTCTCCTGAAAAAACCACGAACGTTAATATGCCTTCCAGGAATCTTTCCTGGAAATGTGGTGGCGCGACATACCGTTGCGGCGATGTCTCGGTCCGTGCCACGCTTCTTTTCCGCCTGCTGGGCCGAGCTGCCCCTTGTTGGCCAGCCGCCGCGGGTTCGGCTTCCCGGCTCGAAGGAACCTCCTGCGGAACACCATTGGTATGCGGTGGTCAAATAAGCATGGATAAGTAGTGGTATCAGGACTCCGGTCACGGTTACCTGGGAAACCAGAGATATTCCAGGGTAGTCGGTCGTAATGGCGACCAAAGCATTGTCGATGCTAAGTTGGTGGAACACCCCATCGATCAGCTCCACCTTTATGTCCAGATCCTCTTCGGAGGCCGGATCAAGGGATCGTTCCGGATCCTCGGGTTGTGGAGCTGGGCTGTGTATGTTCTCTACGGCCCGGCGCAGTTCCTGCGTCAAAATCACGAAGTAAGACACTTAACTTTGGGAATATGGATCGGCTAGACAAACGTCCGCTTACCCAGCTCTGAGGGTTGTTCATGGAAAATCCATCCAGTGGACTAGCACAAAGGAAGTCCTCCTTCTCCCCTTTGTACATGCTGGATAGGATCTTCGCCAGATCAGCTACCGATCCCGGCCCCTTGCAGCATTGGCGGGTGGCATCATCCTCCCCGTTGAAATCCCACATGGGGTGGCCCCTATATTGAAGCGGCTGCACCCCTCGCATAATGCATGTGGCCATGACCCCAATCATGGTCAATCCGGAATGGGCCAATAACCTTATTCGGCCCATCAGATACTAGACGTCCCTATCATTCTCCCGTTGAGGGCTCCGTGGGCGCCAACTCAGGCGTTTCTTCAGAGGAGCGTTGCTGAACTCCGGGAGGCCAATCCGAACTGGGTCCGGTAGCGTGGCGTCTTCCATATAAAGCCATTCCGAAGGCCAGTCTTCGGACGCCTTCTTTGGGGTTCCAGATAGATATCCGGTCCCGGCGATGCGCCATAGTTCGCCTCCGCCCACTTGATATATCGACCCCTCATGCGAACGGGGAACGAGGCAGAATAATCTCGTCCACAGCGCGAAGTGGGCCTCGACGCCCAAGAACAGCTCGCAAAGGGCCACAAAGCCCGCGATGTGCAGGATGGAGGTGTTGGGGAACGTAGCAGAAATTCAAAATTTTCCTACGCGTATCACCAAGATCTATCTATGGAGAGACCAGCAACGAGTAGAAGGGGAGTGGAGAGTTTGCATCTACATACCCTTGTAGATCGCTAAGCGGAAGCGTTCAAGTGAACGGGGTTGATGGAGTCGTACTCGTCGTGATTCAGATCACCGATGATCAAGTGCCGAACGGACGACACCTCCGCGTTCAACACACGTACAGCCCGGTGACGTCTCCCACGCCTTGATCCAGCAAGGGGAGAGGGAGAGGTTGAGGAAGACTCCATCCAACAGCAGCACAACGGTGTGGTGGTGATGGAGGAGCGTGGCTATCCTGCAGGGCTTCGCTAAGCACCACGGGAGAGGAGGAGTACTTGGGAGAGAGGAGAGGGCTGCAACCAAAGGCAGAGATCGAATCACGTGTATTCTGTCTATTTTCTGGGCAGCCCTATGCCTCACTATTTATAGGGGGAGAGGGGGCTGCGCCCCCCTCTAGGGTTTCCCACCCCCAAGGGGTGCGGCCAGCCCTAGATGGCAAAGGGGGCGGCGGCCAGGAGGGGGAGGAGAGGGAGGCGCAGGGAGCATGGGCCTTAAGGCCCATCTGCCCTAGGGTTTGCCCCCTCCCACTCTCCCCTGCGCCTTGGGCCCCTTGTGGGGGGCGCACCAGCCCATCTGGGGCTGGTTCCCTCCCACACATGGCCCATGCAGCCCTCCGGGGTTGGTGGCCCCACTTGGTGGACCCCCGGGACCCTCCCGGTGGTCCCGGTACAATACCGATAAACCCGAAACTCTTCCGGTGTCCAAAACAGGACTTCCCATATATAAATCTTTACCTCCGGACCATTCCGGAACTCCTCGTGACGTCCGGGATCTCATCCGGGACTCCGAACAACATTCGGTAACCACATACAAGCTTCCTTTATAACCCTAGCGTCATCGAACCTTAAGTGTGTAGACCCTACGGGTTCGGGAGACATGCAGACATGACCGAGACGTTCTCCGGTCAATAACCAACAGCGGGATCTGGATACCCATGATGGCTCCCACATGTTCCACGATGATCTCATCGGATGAACCACGATGTCAAGGACTCAATCGATCCCGTATTCAATTCCCTTTGTCTATCGGTATGTTACTTTCCCGAGATTCGATCGTCGGTATACCGATACCTTGTTCAATCTCGTTACCGGCAAGTCTCTTTACTCGTTCCGTAACACATCATCCCGTGATCAACTCCTTGGTCACATTGCGCATATGATGATGTCCTACCGAGTGGGCCCAGAGATACCTCTCCGCTTACACGGAGTGACAAATCCCAGTCTCGATCCGCATAAAACAATAGATACTTTCGGAGATACCTGTAGTGCACCTTTATAGTCACCCAGTTACGTTGTGACGTTTGATACACCCAAAGCACTCCTACGGTATCCAGGAGTTACACGATCTCATGGTCAAAGGAAGAAATACTTGACATTGGCAAAGCTCTAGCAAACGAACTACATGATCTTTTGTGCTAGTCTTAGGATTGGGTCTTGTCCATCACATCATTCTCCTAATGATGTGATCCCGTTATCAACGACATCCAATGTCCATAGCCAGGAAACCATGACTATCTGTTGATCACAACGAGCTAGTCAACTAGAGGCTCACTAGGGACATATTGTGGTCTATGTATTCACACGTGTATTACGATTTCCGGATAATACAGTTATAGCATGAATAAAAGACAATTGTCATGAACAAGGAAATATAATAATAATACTTTTATTATTGCCTCTAGGGCATATTTCCAACAGTCTCCCACTTGCACTAGAGTCAATAATCTAGTTCACATCGCCATGTGATTAACACTCACAGGTCACATCGCCATGTGACTAATACCCAAGAGTTTACTAGAGTCAGTAGTCTAGTTCACATCACTATGTGATTAACACTCAATGAGTTTTATGTTTGTTCATGTTGCTTGTGAGAGAGGTTTTAGTCAACGGGTCTGAACCTTTCAGATCCGTGTGTGCTTTACAAATCTCCATGTCATCTCCTAGATGCAGCTACCACGCTCTATTTGGAGCTATTCCAAACAACTGTTCTACTTGGAGCTATTCTAAATTATTGCTCCATTATATGTATCCGGTCTCTCTACTCAGAGCTATCCGGATAGGTGTTAAGCTTGCATCGACGTAACCTTTACGACGAACTCTTTTACCACCTCCATAATCGAGAAAAATTCCTTAGTCCACTAGTTACTAAGGATAACTTTGACCGCTGTCCTATGATCCATTGATGGATCACTCTTGTACCCCTTGACTGACTCATGGCAAGGCACACTTCAGGTGCGGTACACAGCATAGCATACTGAAGAGCCTATGTCTTAAGCATAGGGGACGACCTTCGTCCTTTCTCTCTATTCTGCCGTGGTCGAGCTTTAAGTCTTAACTTCGTACCTTACAACTCAGGCAAGAACTCCTTCTTTGACTGGTCCATCTTGAACACCTTCAAGATCATGTCAAGGTATGTGCTCATTTGAAAGTATTATTAAGCATTTTGATCTATCCTTATAGATCTTGATGCTCAATGTTCAAGTAGCTTAATCCAGGCTTTCCATTGAAAAACACTTTCAAAATAACCCTATATGCTTTCTAGAAATTCTACATCATCTCTGATCATCAATATGTCAACAACATATACTCATCAGAAATTCTATAGTGTTCCCACTCACTTCTTTGGAAATACAAGTTTCTCATAAACTTTGTACAAACCCAAAATCTTTGATCATCATCAAAGCATACATTCCAACTCCGAGATGCTCACTCCAGTCCTTAGAAGGATCGCTGGAGCTAGCATACCTTTTAGCATCCTTAGGATCGACAAAAACTTTCTGATTGTATTACATACAACCTTTCCTTACAAAAAACTGGTAAGGAAACTCGTTTTGACATCCGTCAGCCAGATTTCATAAATGCAGCTAATGCTAACATGATTCTGACGGACTTAAGCATCGCTACGGATGAGAAAATCTCATCGTAGTCAACTCCTTGAACTTGTGAAAAACTCTTCGCCACAAGTCGAGCCTCATAGACGGTGACATTACCATCCACGTCTGTCTTCTTCTTAAAGATCCATTTATCTTAATGGCTTGCCGATCATCGGGCAAGTCCACCAAAGTCCATGGATCCGTTCTCGGATTTTATGGCCTCGAGCCATTTATCGGAATCCGGGCTCACCATTGCTTCTCCATAGCTCGTAGGTTCATTGTTGTCTAGCAACATGACTTCCAAGACAGGATCACCGTACCACTCCAAAGTAGTACGTGTCCTTGTCGTCCTACGAGGTTTGGTAGTGACTTGATCCGAAGTTTCATGATCAATATCATAAGCTTCCACTTCAATTGGTGTAGGTGCCACAGGAACAACTTCCTGTGCTCTGCCACACACTAGTTGAAGAGACGGTTCAATAACCTCATCAAGTTTCCACCATCCTCCCACTCAATTCTTTCGAGAGAAACCTTTCCTCGAGAAAGGACCCGATTCAAGAAACAATCCATATTGCTTTCGGATCTGAATTAGGAGGTATACCCAACTGTTTTGGGTTTCCTATGAAGATGCATTTTATCCGCTTTGGGTTCGAGCTTATCATCCTGAAACTTTTCCATATAAGCGTCGCAGCCCCAAACTTTTAAGAAACGACAACTTAGGTTTCTTTAAACCATAATTCATACGGTGTCATCTCAACGGAATTACGCGGTGCCCTATTTAAAGTGAATGTGGTTGTCTCTAATGCCTAACCCATGAACGATAGTGGTAATTCGATAAGAGACATCATGGTACGTACCATATCCGATAGGGTGCAACTATGATGTTCGGACACACCATCACATTATGGTGTTCCAGGCGGTATTAATTGCGAAACAATTTCCACAATGTCTTAATTGTGTGCCAAAACTCGTAACTCAGATATTCATCTCTATGATCATATCATAGACATTTTATCCTCTTGTCACAATGATCTTCCACTTCACTCTGAAATTATTTGAACCATTCAATAATTCAGACTTGTGTTTCATCAAGTAAATATTCTCAACATCTACTCGAATCATCTGTGAAGTAAGAACATAACGATATTCACTGCATGCCTCAGCACTCATTGGACTACACACATCAAAATGTGTTGCTTCCAACAAGTTGCTATCTTGTTCCATTTTACTGAAACCGAGGCTTTTCAGTCATCTTGCCTATGTGGTATGATTTGCATATCTCAAGTGATTCAAAATCAAGTGAGTCCGAACGATCCATTTGCATGGAGTTTCTTCATGCATATACACCAATAGACATGGTTTGCATGTCTCAAACTTTTCAAAACGAGTGAGTCTAAAGATCCATCAACATGGAGCTTCTTCATGCGTTTTATACCATTATGACTTACCTGGCAGTGCCACAAGTAAGTGGTACTATCATTACTATCTTATATCTTTTGGCATGAAAATGTGTATCCCTACGATCAAGATTCAATAAACCATTCTTTTTAGGTGCAAGACCATTGAAGGTATTATTCAAATAAATAGAGTAACCATTATTCTCTTTAAATGAATAACCGTACTGCGATAGACATAATCCAATCATGTCTATGCTCAACGCAAACACCAAATCTCGATGGTAGAGGGAGCGTGCGATGCTTGATCATATCAACATTGGAAACACTTCCAACACATATCGTCAACTCACCTTTAGCTAGTCTCCGTTTATTCCGTAGCTTTTATTTCGAGTTACTAACACTTAGCAACCGAACCGGTATCTAATACCCTGGTGCTACTAGGAGTACTAGTAAAGTACACATTAACACAATGTATATCCAATATACTTCTATCGACCTTGCCAGCCTTCTCATCTACCAAGTATCTAGGGTAATCTTGCTCCAGTGGTTGTTCCCCTTATTACAGAAGCACTTAGTCTCGGGTTTGGGTTTAACCTCGGGTTTCTTCATTCGAGCAGCAGCTGAATTTCCGTTTCATGAAGTATCCCTTTGTTCCCTTGCCCTTCTTGAAACTAGTGGTTTCACCAACCATCAACAATTGATGCTCCTTTTTTTTTTGATTTCTACTTTCGCGGAGTCAAACATCGCGAATATCTCAAGGATCATCATGTACGTCCTTGATATGTTATAGTTCATCACGAAGCTCTAGCAGCTTGGTGGTAATGACTTCGGAGAAACTATCACTATTTCATCTGGAAGATCAACTCCCACTTGATTCAAGTGATTGTTGTACTCAGACAATCTGAGCACAAGCTCAACAATTGAGCTTCTCTCCTTAGTTTGCAGGCTAAGAAAATCGCCGGAGGTCTTATACCTCTTGACGTGGGCACGAGCCTGAAATCCCAATTTCAGCCCTCGAAACATCTCATATGTTCCGCGACGTTTCGAAAACGTCTTTGGTGCCTCTACTTAAACCATTTAATTGAACTATCACGTAGTTATCAAAACGTGTATGTCCGATGTTCGCAACATCGAAAAACGACGTTGGGGTTCAGCACACTGAGCGGTGCATTAAGGACATAAGCTTTCTACTGATCACATAATCGCTACTTTCAACTTTCAACTATATTTTCTCTAGGAACATATCTAAACAGTAGAACTACAGCGTGAGCTACGACATAATTTGCAAAAGGTCTTTTGACTATGTTCAGGATAATTAAGTTCATCTTATGAACTCCCACTCAGATAGACATCCCTCTGGTCATCTAAGTGATCACATGATCCGAGTCAACTAGGCCGTGTCCGATCATCACGTGAGACGAACTAGTTAACGTCGGTGAACATCTTCATGTTGATCGTATCTACTATACGACTCATGCTCGACCTTTCGGTCTCCGTGTTCCGAGGCCATGTCTGCACATGCTAGGCTCGTCAAGTTAACCCTAAGTGTTTTCGCTGTGTAAAACTGTCTTACACCCGTTGTATGTGAACGTAAGAATCCATCACACCCGATCATCACGTGGTGCTTAGAAGCGACGAACTGTAGCAACGGTGCACAGTTAGGGGAGAACACTTCTTGAAATTTTGTAAGGGATCATCTTATTTACTACCGTCGTCCTAAGTAAACAAGATGCATAAACATGATAAACATCACATGCAATCAAATAGTGACATGATATGGCCAATATCATTTTGCTCCTTTTGATCTTCATCTTCGGGGCTCCATGATCATCATCGTCACCGGCATGACACCATGATCTCCATCATCATGATCTCCATCATCGTGTCTTCATGAAGTTGTCACGCCAACGACTACTTCTACTTCTATGACTAACGCGTTTAGCAATAAAGTAAAGTAAGTTACATGGCGTTCTTCAATGACTCGCAGGTCATACAAAAAATAAAGACAACTCCTATGGCTCCTGCCGGTTGTCATACTCATCGACATGCAAGTCGTGAATCCTATTACAAGAACATGATCAATCTCATACATCACATATATCATTCATCACATCCTTTTGGCCATATCACATCACATAGCATACCCTGCAAAAACAAGTTAGACGTCCTCTAATTGTTGTTTGCATGTTTTACGTGGCTGCTATGGGTTTCTAGCAAGAACGTTTCTTACCTACGCAAGACCACAACGTGATATGCCAATTGCTATTTACCCTTCATAAGGACCCTTTTCATCGAATCCGTTCCGACTAAAGTGGGAGAGACTGGCACCCGCTAGCCACCTTATGCACCAAGTGCATGTCAATCGGTGGAACCTGTCTCACGTAAGAGTACGTGTAAGGTCGGTCCGGGCCGCTTCATCCCACAATACCGTCGAAACAAGATTGGACTAGTAACGGTAAGCATATTGAACAACATCAACGCCCACAACTACTTTGTGTTCTACTCGTGCAAAGAATCTACGCAATAAACCTGGCTCTGATACCACTGTTGGGGAACGTAGCAGAAATTCAAAATTTTCCTACGCGTATCACCAAGATCTATCTATGGAGAGACCAGCAACGAGTAGAAGGGGAGTGGAGAGTTTGCATCTACATACCCTTGTAGATCGCTAAGCGGAAGCGTTCAAGTGAACGGGGTTGATGGAGTCGTACTCGTCGTGATTCAGATCACCGATGATCAAGTGCCGAACGGACGGCACCTCCGCGTTCAACACACGTACAGCCCGGTGACGTCTCCCACGCCTTGATCCAGCAAGGGGAGAGGGAGAGGTTGAGGAAGACTCCATCCAACAGCAGCACAACGGTGTGGTGGTGATGGAGGAGCGTGGCTATCCTGCAGGGCTTCGCTAAGCACCACGGGAGAGGAGGAGTACTTGGGAGAGAGGAGAGGGCTGCAACCAAAGGCAGAGATCGAATCACGTGTATTCTGTCTATTTTCTGGGCAGCCCTATGCCTCACTATTTATAGGGGGAGAGGGGGCTGCGCCCCCCTCTAGGGTTTCCCACCCCCAAGGGGTGCGGCCATCCCTAGATGGCAAAGGGGGCGGCGGCCAGGAGGGGGAGGAGAGGGAGGCGCAGGGAGCATGGGCCTTAAGGCCCATCTGCCCTAGGGTTTGCCCCCTCCCACTCTCCCCTGCGCCTTGGGCCCCTTGTGGGGGGCGCACCAGCCCATCTGGGGCTGGTTCCCTCCCACACATGGCCCATGCAGCCCTCCGGGGTTGGTGGCCCCACTTGGTGGACCCCCGGGACCCTCCCGGTGGTCCCGGTACAATACCGATAAACCCGAAACTCTTCCGGTGTCCAAAACAGGACTTCCCATATATAAATCTTTACCTCCGGACCATTCCGGAACTCCTCGTGACGTCCGGGATCTCATCCGGGACTCCGAACAACATTCGGTAACCACATACAAGCTTCCTTTATAACCCTAGCGTCATCGAACCTTAAGTGTGTAGACCCTACGGGTTCGGGAGACATGCAGACATGACCGAGACGTTCTCCGGTCAATAACCAACAGCGGGATCTGGATACCCATGATGGCTCCCACATGTTCCACGATGATCTCATCGGATGAACCACGATGTCAAGGACTCAATCGATCCCGTATTCAATTCCCTTTGTCTATCGGTATGTTACTTTCCCGAGATTCGATCGTCGGTATACCGATACCTTGTTCAATCTCGTTACCGGCAAGTCTCTTTACTCGTTCCGTAACACATCATCCCGTGATCAACTCCTTGGTCACATTGCGCATATGATGATGTCCTACCGAGTGGGCCCAGAGATACCTCTCCGCTTACACGGAGTGACAAATCCCAGTCTCGATCCGCATAAAACAATAGATACTTTCGGAGATACCTGTAGTGCACCTTTATAGTCACCCAGTTACGTTGTGACGTTTGATACACCCAAAGCACTCCTACGGTATCCAGGAGTTACACGATCTCATGGTCAAAGGAAGAAATACTTGACATTGGCAAAGCTCTAGCAAACGAACTACATGATCTTTTGTGCTAGTCTTAGGATTGGGTCTTGTCCATCACATCATTCTCCTAATGATGTGATCCCGTTATCAACGACATCCAATGTCCATAGCCAGGAAACCATGACTATCTGTTGATCACAACGAGCTAGTCAACTAGAGGCTCACTAGGGACATATTGTGGTCTATGTATTCACACGTGTATTACGATTTCCGGATAATACAGTTATAGCATGAATAAAAGACAATTGTCATGAACAAGGAAATATAATAATAATACTTTTATTATTGCCTCTAGGGCATATTTCCAACAGGAGGCAGGCGTAAGGTGGTGAAGTTGGAGCCCATAGAACTCCAGGAGCCCCCGGAGAAATGGATTTATGGGAAATCCGAGTCCTCTTATTAGATAAGGGATGAAGCATACCCGCTCTCCTTTGGAGGGATTGGGGAGGCTCTCCGCCTGCTTTCCGCCCTTGTAGGTGGCAAGTCCGGCTCGAACCGGAACCATAAAGGCTGGGGGAAGAAATCCCTCGGCTTGGAGCGTCACCAGCTCACTATGCGGGACCGAGCATCTCCCCCAATCTCCTGGCTGAGGGCTGGGAGCGCGAGAGGAGGAGCCATGTCGACTGTCCATGATGGAATGGGTTTTTGGTCAGAGGGGCTCCAATGAATACTCGCGGAAGGAGGATGGTGTGATGCGGATCTAGATCCTCGCCTCCCTTTATAGGCAGCTCATCCGCGCAGCTAGGGGTGGAATGTAAAAATGCCCTGGCTTTTCGCATTCGTATGACACGTGGGAGATGGCCATTATTGGACATGGAAGCCAAGGAGCGCAGCATTTATAGAAAGCCGGACACCATTCGGCGAGTACATGTAATTTGGAGAAGAACCCGCCTTGCAATGCCGAAGACACCATGCGCGCTGGACTCATCGTCATTGAAGCCTGGTTCGGGGGCTACTGAGGGAGTCCTGGATTGGGGGTGTCCGGATAGCCGAACTATCACCGTCGGTCGGACTCCAAGACTATGAAGATACAAGATTGAAGACCTCCTCCCGTGTCCGGATGGGACTTTCCTTGGCGTGGAAGGCGAGCTTGGCAATACAGATATGTAGATCTCCTACCATTGTAACCGACTTTGTGTAACCCTAGCCCTCTCCGATGTCTATATAAACTGGAGGGTTTACGCCGTAGGACGAACAACAATCATACCATAGGCTAGCTTCTAGGGTTTAGCCTCCTTGATCTCGTGGTAGATCTACGCTTGTACTACCCATATCATCAATATTAATCAAGTAGGAGTAGGGTTTTACCTCCATCGAGAGGGCCCGAACCTGGGTAAAAACATCGTGTCCCTTGTCTCCTGTTACCATCCGCCTAGACGCACAGTTCGGGACCACCTACCCGAGATCCGCCGGTTTTGACACCGACAGCCACCGTTGCTCTCCTGATTTAAGTGTCCTCAAGAGCGCGGTAATGGTGTTGGAGATATGCCCTAGAGGCAATCATGTATGATGATATTTCCTATGTGTTTATGAATAAAGATAGTCCTAGGACATTATCAATGATGTGTACCAGCAAGTACGTGACTTGTTTGTGGGACTATGCATTGTCTGATAACTTTCCTAAAAGGTCCCTAGTCGAAAGGGTTGTGTGGACGCGCAACCGAGTAGACTAGCATATGACACGCTTGATGGCTTGGTCTCACTAGCCATGGAGCATTGGATGCTAACTGGATAATATGGGCCCGGAAGGATATGGTCGAATTCGACGTAGTCGAATCTGAGTTGAGATAAGGTCCGAGTCGGACAGACCCAACTATGAGACGCAATGATATGTCATATGTGAGTCTCTAGTACAACATACATTCTATGTCCAAAACCTGAGCTGGTGCATGTACTCGAGATGGTGACAAACCTGCTTTGGGAAAACCAAATGCTACTCCGTGACTGGGTAGTTACAAAGGTAGGTTTCGGGCTTGTCCAGACCCATGTTGCGAGACATGGTCGAGCAAGATGGGATTTGCCCCTCCAATAAGGAGAGATATACTCTAGGCCCCTCGTGTGATCCGACCTGGATAAGCATGGCCATGCAACAAGGATTATGAGATAATCCAGTTTGTGGTCGACATCACTGGAACAACAAAGAGATCGGGATAGCACAAGGATGACAAACTCGCCTTGAGCTCGACAACATATATCGTGTGGCAAAAGTAATGGAAGTATGATGTACAGGTTCGCCAATCGGCTTCATTGTCTACTTGGTGGTTGGCACGCTTTGCTAGAGGCCGATACCAGCCGAGCAGGTTGGAGGTGATCCGACCTGCAACCAAGCCGACTCGAACCTAAGGGGTCGCGCGCTTAAGGGAAGGAACCTGTGAGGCCGGATCGGACTCCACGAGTCAGATGTGATCCAACTCAGACTCAGATACCGGCTAAATAGATTTTGGGCTTTAGGGTCCATGCGAGGCCCAAGTGTTGAGCCTGCGACGGACGCTTATATAAAGTGGAGGTGTGACACACTCAGCGGATTGATCGCTTTGGTCCTGTCTCTAGGGTTTGCATGTGTTACGAATAGACACCTCCACTCGCCGCTGATTGTGTGATCGGACCTAGCAGTCCGCCACACAATATTTCTCCTGCACGCGCGGATACTGTTAGAAGCGGTGCACTTGTGCCGCTCCGGCGAACCTGTACGAGGGATCCGACGACCGACTATTTGAGGGAGATCGGACGAGGAGGAGACGAACCACGCAGACATGCTACCCCAACTCTTCTTCCGCTGCACAGCACTGCATGTCTAGTGGTAATGATCTGTGATCCATCTCCCATAGCATGTTCTTGGTTGTTTTGCACGTAGGAAAATTTTAATTTGCAGTCGACGCACCCTACCGTAGAAACGAACAAATGGATGATACACGATATAACTTCGGGGCTATTGTTGCAAGGAGGTTACATAATAATGCTTTAGATGGAGATTTCTTTGGTGGAATTTGTGCCACTCGTTTAGCTGAGTATCTTGGGGTTCCAACAAAATAAAATGATGCTCAGTTGCACCTGCTTTCCTTGACTATGACGCTATGGAACGTTTCCAATTTCTTGAGAGGGGTGATCTGCCTTTCCAGTACGGACCAATCTTTGACAGATGTCGCATCTTCCATATTATGCTTCCCGCTCCTGCCTTCTTTGACTTTTAGGTAAAACAAAGATATTTCATACTTAGAGAGGAGGCAGAGGAGTATGAGAGGGCGAGGGAGACCGCTCGCCTCAACGAGGCAGCCCTCCAAGCAGTGGAAGCTGCAATCCAGTTCAACCCCAACTACGACTTTGGATATCAGCCCGGCCAGCCGTGGCCATAGACCAACTCAAGCCTAAAGTCTAAGCTTGGGGGAGTACGTATCTCTCATCGACATTACATTCATGTTCACACATTCATTCCAGTTGTCGGTGTTCATCCTTTTTCATTGTATAATCCATGTTAGTTTATTTTTCTCGCTTTCTTCTTGTGTGTTTGAAAAAATTACATAAAATCCAAAAATATTTCTCGCATCTTTTTAGTTTTTTCTTTCCAGTTTATTTAGTAGTAGTATTAAAAAACCAAAAAGATTTCTCATTTTTTCTCGTTTTCGTTTTTCCTTCGTTTCGCTTTCTTCAACAGAAAAACAAAAACCAAAAATATTTCAGTGTGTTTCTCTGAAATTCTTTTCTTTTTCTGTGGGTCGCAAGGAGAAGACCACGATGAAAATGTCGAGTGGCTCTCATATGCACTATTGTCGATCTAACAAAGAGTCCATGTTACCTTGTCTTCTCCTTTGAATAAATGTTTGCAAGTTCCAGCTTAGTCCCATACGCGTGCACTCTTATTATTATTCAAATCGTTCGGTCATGCAAGTGAAAGGCAATAATTACAATATTTGATGAAATGGTTGGGATGAGAAAAAGCTGGTATGAACTCGGCCTATTTTGTTTTTGTAAATATGATTAGCTCATCGTTCGTGATTCAGCCTATTATGAATGAAACATGTTTGCAATGACAATTAGATATTATAGTTACTCATGCCATGCTTAATTAGCTAGGAGTGTATAATGGTTTATCTTGGGCGCCAACATGCATTTAAAATGGTTATGATGTAGTATGATCAGATGGTATCCTCCTCTGAATGATTCAAGTGGCTTGACTTGGCACATGTTCATGCATGTAGTTGAATCAAAACCAACATAGCCTCCACGATATTTATGTTCAGGGTGATCTATATCCTACTCATGCTTGCATTCAATTGTATTAATATCAATGCATGTTTATGACCGTTGTCGCTCTCTAGTTGGTTACTCCTCAATCTTTTTGCTAGCCTTCACTTGTACTAAGTGGGAATACTGCTTGTGCATCCACTTCCTTAAACCCAAAGTTGTTCCATATGAGTCCATCATACCTGCCTATATGCGGTATACCTGTCGTTCCAAGTAAATTTCCATGTGCCAAACTCTAAACCTTCAAATAACAATCTGTTGTGTATGCCCGAATCGCTCATGTAGCGACAGGGGGCTATCAGTATCTTCCATGCTACGTGGGCTACTCTCACGATGAGTGTTTATTCGCTTGTCATTCATGAGAAAGTAGCTGGTAATTGGGATGCCTAGTCCTATGATAAAAATCAAAATCAAAATATAATAATGAAACAAAACTCCCCCGAATTGTTGTTGGTATGGAGGGCACCCGAGGATTCGGCTAGCCATGGTTTGTGCTTGTTGGTGGAAGGGCAGTAAAAACTTTACAATTCTATTTGGGAAGCACCTATAATGTGTCTAGCATGGAAGATAGTAAGATCTCTCGATTGTTATGTTGACAATGAGAGCATGCCTCTCAAAATTATATTCATCTCCGTTCTAAAAGCTTTGAGCTCTAGCACCTCTGCAAATTTGCTTCCCTCTGCTAAGGGCCTATCTATTTACTTTTATTGATGACTCATCATCTTCTTATTAAAGCACCAGCTGGAGAGCACTATTGTCATTTATATGCTTTGTTTTTAGTTGATGTTGATTATGAGTGTGACTGGATCTCTCTTGGCATGAATTACAATGTTTAGTGATACATCTCCAACGTATCTATAATTTTTGATTGCTCCATGCTACTTTATCTACTGTTTTAGGCAATATTGGGCTTTATTATCCACTTTTATATTATTTTTGGGACTAACCTATTAACCGGAGGCCCAGCCCAGATTTGCTGTTTTATGCCTGTTTCAGTGTTTCGAGGAAAAGAAATATCAAACGGAGTCAAAACGGAACGAAATCAACTGGAGAAGTTATTTTTGGAAGGAAACCCACCTGATGGACTTGGACCCCATGTCAGAAGATACGGGAGGTGCTCACGAGGGTGGGGGCGCGCCCTCCCCCCTGGGCACGCCCCCTGCCTCGTGGGACCCCCGTAGCTCCACCGACGTTCTCCCTGCACCCATATATACCTACGTACCCTAAAACTTCCAGAACGGAAGATAGATCGGGAGTTCCGCCACCGCAAGCCTCTGTAGCCACCAAAAACCAATCGGGACCCTATTCCGGCACCCTGCCGGAGGGGGATCCCATCACCGGAGGCCATCTTCATCATCCCGGTGCTATCCATGACAAGGAGGGAGTAGTTCACCCTCGGGGCTGAGGGTATGTACCAGTAGCTATGTGTTTGATCTCTCTCTCTCTCTCTCTCTCTCTCTCTCTCTCGTGTTCTCTCTCGTGTTCCTCGATGGCACGATCTTGATGTATCCCGAGCTTTGCTATTGTAGTTGGATCTTATGATGTTTCTCCCCCTCTACTCTCTTGTGATGAATTGGGTTTCCCCTTTTGAAGTTATCTTATTGGATTGAGTCTTTTATGAACACTTGATGTATGTCTTGCATGGGATAACCGTGGTGACAATGGGTTATTCTATTGATCCACTTGATGTATGTTTTGGTGATCAACTTGCGGGTTTCGTGACACTTGGGAACCTATGCATAGGGGTTGGCACACGTTCTTGACTCTCCGGTAGAAACTTTGGGGCACTCTTTGAAGTACTTTTATGTTGGTTGGATGAATCTGAGATTGTGTGATGCATATCGTATAATCATGCCCACGGATACTTGAGGTGATAATGGAGTATCTAGGTGACATTAGGGTTTTGGTTGATTTGTATCTTAAGGTGTTATTCTAGTACGAACTCTTTTATAGATCGATCCGAAAGAATAGCTTTGTGGTGGTTTCGTACCCGACCATAATCTCTATGTTTGTTCTCCGCTATTAGTGTCTTTGGAGTGACTCTTTGTTGCATGTTAAGGGATTGTCATATGTTCTATCTATGTTATTATTGTTGAGAGAACTTACACTAGTGAAAGTATGAACCCTAGGCCTTCTTTCCTACCATTGCAATACCGTTTAAGCTCACTTTTACCGCTCGCTACCTTGCTGTTTTTATTATTTCAGATTACAAAAACATATATCTACTATCTATTTTGCACTTGTATTACCATCTCTTCGCCGAACTAGTGCACCTATACAATTTACCATTGTATTGGGTGTGTTGGGGACACAAGAGACTCTTTGTTATTTGGTTGCAGGGTTGCTTGAGAGAGACCATCTTCATCCTATGCCTCCTACGGATTGATAAACCTTAGGTCATCCACTTGAGGGAAATTTGCTACTGTCCTACAAACCTGTGCACTTGAAGGCCCAACAACGTCTACAAGAAGAAGATTGTGTAGTAGACATCAAGCTCTTTTCTGGCGCCGTTGCCAGGGAGGCTAGGTAAGTGAAGGTATATCTTTAGATCTTGCAATTGAATCTTTTTGTTTCTTGTTTTAGCACTAGTCTAGTTTATAAAAGAAAATTACAAAAAAAATGGAGTTGAGTTTGTCTCATACGCTTCACCTTTTTAATATCTTTCGTGAGTATGATGGAAAGGATAATTGTGCTCAAGTTCTAGAAGAAGAAATCTATAGAATGTTTGGAACTAAATATGTGAATGATGAGCATGATTGCAATGTTGTTAGTATGAATTCCTTGAATATCCATGATGCTAGTGATATGCAAAGCCACAAGCTTGGGGAAGCTATGTTTGATGAAGATGATATTTATTGTCCCCCAAGCTTTGATGAGCAAATTTACTATGATGAAAGCATGCCTCCTATCTATGATGATTATTGTGATGATACGTATGCTATAAAGAAGAATTTTGCTTATGAAGAGAGTAGTAAATTTTTTATGCTTGTAGATCATGAAAAGAATGATTTAGGTGCTGGTTATATTGTTGAATTCATTCATGATGCTAGTGAAAATTATTATGAGAGAGGAACATATGCTTGTAGGAATTGCAATAATGTCAAGTTTCCTCTCTATGTGCTTAAAATCTTGAATTTATGCTTGTTTTACCTTCCTATGCAAGTTGATTATTGTTCCCATAAGTTGTTTGCTCACAAAATCCCTATGCATAGGAAGTGGGTTAGACTTAAATGTGCTAGTCATATGCTTCATGATGCTCCCGTTATGTTTCAATTCTTATCTTTTTTGTGAGCATCATTGTCATCATCATGCCTAGCTAAAAGGCATTAAAGAAAAGCGCTTGTTGGGAGACAACCCAATATTTATCCTTACTGTTTTTGTGTGTCCACATGATTATGCTACTGTAGTAATCATGTTTTATAGCTTTTGTTTCAATAAAGTGCCAAGTAGAACCTTTGGGAAGACTTGGGTGAAGTTTATGTGATCTTGCTGTGAAAAATAGAAACTTTAGCACTCACGATATTAGCTGCCATTTTTTACTGGAGAGTGATTTTAGGTTGATTCTTTTTGCAGATGATTAATAGACAAATTTCTCAGGTCCAGAAATTTATTTTGTAATTTTTGGGGTTCCATAAGTATACGTTTTATACAGATTATTACAGACTATTCTGTTTTTGACAGATTCTGTTTTCTATGTGTTGTTTGCTTATTTTGATGAATCTATGAGTAGTATCGGAGGGTATGAACCATAGATAAGTTGGAGTACAGTAGATATTACACCAATATGAATTTAGAATGAGTTAATTACAGTACCTAAGTGGTGGTTTAATTTTCTTATACTAACGGAGCTTACGAGTTTTGTCTTGAGTTTTGTGTGGTTGAAGTTTTCAAATTTTGGGTAACGATTCGATGGACAATGGAATAAGGAGTGGAAAGAGACTAAGCTTGGGGATGCCCAAGGCACCCCAAGGTAATATTCAAGTACAACCAAGCAACTAAGCTTGGGGATGCCCCGGAAGTCATCCCCTCTTTCGTCTTCGTTCATCGGTAACTTTACTTGGAGCTACATTTTTATTCACCACATGATATGTGTTTTGCTTGGTGCGTCAATTTCTTTTGTTAGTTTTTGCTTTCTGTTAGTTAGAATTGTGTTTTGCATCTTTAGTTTCAATAAAAAAGTCAAGGATAGCCTTTGCCATGCTTATTTTGCTAGTTTGCATGTTGCTGTTTGAAAACAGAAAGTTTACCGCTGTTGCAAAAATTCCCTAGAAAAGTCAGAGCATGGTCTAACGTTGAATCTTTTTGCATATTGAGATCTGATAAATTTACTACAGTGGGAATTTTAGTTCATAATTTTTGGAGTCAGGGAAGTATTGATACTCTTGCATTCTTTACAGACTGTACTGTTTTGGCAGATTGCTGTTATGGTTGCATTGTTTGCGAATGTTTGCTTGTTTAATGATTCTATTTGAGGATAGGAGTATTAAATATATAGATGCATTTAGTATTCAATGTTGAATAATAATTTAAGTGATTTTCTACAGTATATATGATAAGGTTTTGCATTGGTTTATACTAACCTATCTCACGAGTTCTTGTTGAGTTTGTTGTGAATGAAGCTTTTGATAAAAAGAGAAACCATGATATGAGAGGAATTAAGGAGACACAAAAGCTCAAGATTGGGGATGCCCAAGGCACCCCGAGATAATATTTCAAGAAGTCTCAAGCATCTAAGCTTGGGGATGCCCCGGTAGGCATCCCACCTTTCTTCTTCAACAACTATCGGTTAGTATCGGTTGAGCCTAAGTTTTTGCTTCTTCACATGAGTTGTGATACCCTTGCATTGTAGTTTTCTTTAGCTTTGCTTGCTGTTTGAATAAAGTATCAAGATCTGAAATTCTTTAATGAGAGAGAGCCATACATGATTTGGAATTTTATAGAATACTCTATGTGCTTCACTTATATCTTTTTGAGCGTGATAATTTTTGCTCTAGTGCTTCACTTAGATTATTTTGAGAGTCATTAATAGCATGGTAATTTGCTTAATGTTAATATACTTAGTGTTCAAGATATGTGAAACTTTCTTTTGAGTGAATTGAATGCTAAGATAAATTTAATGCTTAATAATTGTTTTGAGATATGGAGGTAATAATATCAAAGTCGTGCTAGTTGAATAGTTGTGAATTTGAGAAATACTTGTGTTGAAGTTAGCAAGTCCCGTAGCATGCACGTATGGGTTAAAGTTGTGTAACAAATTTGAAGCATGAAGTGTACCTGGCTTGTGCATCCTTATGAGTGGCGGTCGGGGACGAGCGATGGTCTTTTCCTACCAATCTATCCCCCTAGGAGCATGCGCGTAGTACTTGATTTTTGATGACTTCTAAATTTTTGCAATAAGTATATGAGTTCTTTTGACTAATGTTGAGTCCATGGATTATACGCACTTTTACCTTTCCGCCATTGCTAGCCTCTTCGGTATCGTGCATTGCCTTTCTCACATTGAGAGTTGGTGCAAACTTCGCCGGTGCATCCAAACCCCGTGATATGATACGCTCTTTCACACATAAACCTCCTTATATCTTCCTCAAAACAGCCACCATACCTACCTATTATGGCATTTCCATAGCCATTCCGAGATATATTGCCATGCAACTTTCCACCATTCCGTTCATCATGACATACTTTACTTTTGTCATATTGCCATTGCATGATCATGTAGTTGACATCGTATTTGTGGCAAAGCCACCAAGCATTATTTTTCATACATGTCACTCTTGATTCATTGCACCATCCCGGTACACCGCCGGAGGCATTCATATAGAGTCATATCTTTGTTCTAGATATCGAGTTGTAATATCAAGTTGTAAGAAAAATAAAAGTGTGATGATCATCATTATTAGAGCATTGCCCTAGTGAGGAAAAGGATGATGGAGACTATGATTCCCCCACAAGTCAGGATGAGACTCCGGACGAAAAAAAAGAGAGAGAGAGAGAAAGGCCAATAAAAAAAGAGAAGGCCCAAAAAAATGAGAGAAAAAGAGAGAAAGGGCAATGTTACTATCCTTTTACCACACTTGTGCTTCAAAGTAGCACCTTGTTCTTCATGTAGTGAGTCTCATATGTTTGTGCTTCAAAGTAGCACCATGTTTTTCATATAGTGAGTCTCATAAATTGTCTTGTTTATACTAGTGGGAATTTTTCATTATAGAACTTGGCTTGTATATTCCAATGATGGGCTTCCTCAAAATGCCCTAGGTCTTCGTGAGCAAGCAAGTTGGATGCACACCCACTAGTTTTCTTTTGTTGAGCATTCATAGCTCTAGTGCATCCGTTGCATGGCAATCCCTACTCCTCATGTTGACATCAATTGATGGGCATCTCCATAGCCCGTTGATTATCCTCGTCAATATGAGACTTTCTCTTTTTTTGTCTTCTCCACACAATCCCCATCATCATATTCTATTCCACCCATAGTGCTATATCCATGGCTCGCGCTCATGTATTGCGTGAAGGTTGAAAGAGTTTGAGATTATTTGAGTATGAAACAATTGCTTGGCTTGTCATCGGGGGTATAGAAGTTGGGAACATCTTTGTGTGACGAAAATGAAGCATAGCCTAACTATATGATTTTGTAGGGATGAACTTTCTTTGGCCATGTTATTTTGAGATGACATAATTGCTTTGATTAGTATGCTTGAAGTATTATTATTTTTATGTCAATATGAACTTTTATCTTGAATCTTTCGGATCTGAATATTCATACCATGATTAAGAAGATTTACATTGAAATTATGCCAAAGTATCACTCCGCATCAAAAATTCTTTTTTATCATTTACCTACTCGAGGACGAGCAGGAATTAAGCTTGGGGATGCTTGATACGTCTCCAACGTATCTATAATTTTTGATTGCTCCATGCTACTTTATCTACTGTTTTAGGCAATATTGGGCTTTATTATCCACTTTTATATTATTTTTGGGACTAACCTATTAACCGGAGGACCAGCTCAGATTTGCTGTTTTATGCCTATTTCAGTGTTTCGAGGAAAAGGAATATCAGACGGAGTCAAAACGGAACGAAATCAACTGGAGAAGTTATTTTTGGAAGCAAACCAACCTGATGGACTTGGACCCCACGTCAGAAGATACGGGAGGTGCTCACGAGGGTGGGGTGCGCGCCCTCCCCCCTGGGCGCGCCCTCCTGCCTCGTGGGACCCCCGTAGCTCCACTGACGTTCTCCCTGCACCCATATATACCTACGTACCCTAAAACTTCCAGAACGGAAGATAGATCAGGAGTTCCGCCGCCGCAAGCCTCTGTAGCCACCAAAAACCAATCGGGACCCTGTTCCGGCACCCTGCCGGAGGGGGATCCCATCACCGGAGGCCATCTTCATCATCCCGACGCTATCCATGACGAGGAGGGATTAGTTCACCCTCGGGGCTGAGGGTATGTACCAGTAGATATGTGTTTGATCTCTCTATCTCTCTCATGTTCTCTCTCGTGTTTCTCGATGGCACGATCTTGATGTATCCCAAGCTTTGCTATTGTAGTTGGATCTTATGATGTTTCTCCCCCTCTACTCTCTTGTGATGAATTGAGTTTCCCCTTTTGAAGTTATCTTATTGGATTGAGTCTTTTATGAACACTTGATGTATGTCTTGCATGGGATAACCGTGGTGATAATGGGTTATTCTATTGATCCACTTGATGTATGTTTTGGTGATGAACTTGCGGGTTTCGTGACACTTGGGAACCTATGCATAGGGGTTGGCACACGTTCTTGACTCTCCGGTAGAAACTTTGGGGCACTCTTTGAAGTACTTTTATGTTGGTTGGATGAATCTGAGATTGTGTGATGCATATCGTATAATCATGCCCACGGATACTTGAGGTGACAATGGAGTATCTAGGTGACATTAGGGTTTGGTTGATTTGTATCTTAATGTGTTATTCTAGTACGAACTCTTTTATAGATCGATCCGAAAGAATAGCTTTGTGGTGGTTTCGTACCCGACCATAATCTCTATGTTTGTTCTCCGCTATTAGTGTCTTTGGAGTGACTCTTTGTTGCATGTTAAGGGATTGTCATATGTTCTATCTATGTTATTACTGTTGAGAGAACTTACACTAGTGAAAGTATGAACCCTAGGCCTTGTTTCCTACCATTGCAATACCGTTTACGCTCACTTTTACCGCTCGCTACCTTGCTGATTTTATTATTTCAGATTACAAAAACCTATATCTACTATCTATTTTGCACTTGTATTACCATCTCTTCGCCGAACTAGTGCACCTATACAATTTACCATTGTATTGGGTGTGTTGGGGACACAAGAGACTCTTTGTTATTTGGTTGCAGGGTTTCTTGAGAGAGACCATCTTCATTCTACGCCTCCTACAGATTGATAAACCTTAGGTCATCCACTTGAGGGAAATTTGCTACTGTCCTACAAACCTGTGCACTTGCAGGCCCAACAACGTCTACAAGAAGAAGGTTGTGTAGTAGACATCATTTAGTCAGTGCTTGAACTTTAGAGGTGCTCTGCATTTATGTTTTGTGGTTTCAGAAAGGGCTAGCGAGATACCAGTATGTCATATTATATCATGATTGTTTTGAAAAAGTGTTGTCATCCGAGATATCTTATTATTGATCTCTAGTTGATTATGCCATTGATATGAGTAAATGTGAGACCTAAGTGTTATTGTGAATATGGTTAGTTCATAATCTTTGCTGAAAACCTGAACATGGGCTAGACATATTTGCAATAACAAGATGAAACAGAGTTTGTAAAATTTTTTCTTTGTCACTTTCAGTTTGTCAACCGAATTGCTTGAGGACAAGCAATGGGTTAAGCTTCGGGAGTTGATATGTCTCCATCGTATCTACTTTTCCAAAATCTTTTGCCCTTGTTTTGGACAATAATTTGCATGATTTGAATGAAGCTAACCCGGACTGACATTGTTTTCAGCAGAATTGCCATGGTGTTGTTTTTGTGCAGAAATCAAAGTTCTTGGATTGACCTGAAAACTTATGGAGAATTTTTGTGGAATATATAAAAAATACTGGCGGAAAAAGATACTAGAGGGGGCCACCTAGGAGCCACAAGCACCGGGGATGCGCCTACCCCCCAGGGCGCGCCTCCCAGGCTTGTGCCCCCTTGGAGATCCAGAAACCATAAGTCCGACTCCATATATACCTATTCACGGAGAAAAAAGGAGAAGGATTCATCGCATTTTACGATATAGAGCTGCCGCCACCTCCCGTTCTTCATCGGGAGGGCTGATTCGGAGCTCGTTCAGAGATCCAGAGGGTGGAATCTGTCGCCATCATTGAGGGAGTCCTGGATTAGGGGGTACCCGGACAACCGGACTATATACATCATCCGGACTATTGAAGCGTGAAGATACAAGATTCAAGACTTTGGCCCGTGTCCGGATGGGACTCTCCTTTGCGTGGAAGGCAAGCTTGGCGATCCAGATATTGTGTTTCCTTCCTTGTAACCGACTCCATGTAAACCCTAGCCCTCTCCGGTGTCTATATAAACCGGAGAGGTAGGTCCTTAGAAGGCCGATCACAATTACAATCATACCATCATAGACTAGCATCTAGGGTTTAGCCTCCGCGATCTCGTGGTAGATCTACTCTTGTACTACCCATATCTTCAATATTAATCAAGCAGGAAGTAGGGTTTTACCTCCATCGAGAGGGCCCGAACCTGGGTAAACATCTGTGTCCCTTGCTTCCTGTTACCATCAGCCTTGGCGCACATATCGGGACCCCCTGCCCGAGATCCGCCGGTTTTGACACCGACATTGGTGCTTTCATTGAGAGTTCCTCTGTGACGTCGCTGCAAGGCTCGATGGCTCGTCTCGTCGTCAAGGACGACATTACCTCGGAGGGAGCTCTGGCTGTAGGCCAGACTCTCCGACTCGGCGGCTTTATCATGGCCGCCCCATCGGCGGTAGCACCGACGATGGCCTCTCAGGTCATCAATCATAACCTTCGCGTCAGTTCGGAACTCGCCGAACAGATGGATCCAATGGAGCTCTCCTCCCTCAATGAGCTCCTGGATCGCATCGCCGCTCTAGGAGTCGCTACAGACTACGACCAGATCGGGCTTAAACCTGACCAAAGGGACATCAGATCCCCGCCGGCCATCCATGAGATAGCGGTGGTGGAGGGACCTCACACGGACCGTCCCTCGACTTTGAGGATGAATTATGTCCGGATCACCGAACTCATTGAGCCGAATACCTACTCAAAGGAAGACATGACCCAGGTCCCGGACTTAGAATCGGGCATTGGGCCGAAGAAATTGGGCGAAACTCCGGATCCCGAGCTGACAGGCTCAGAGCCTCCCACGCCCCTGGGTGTTAGATCAGATCAGAATCCGGATTCAGCTAACAACACCTACCTGGACTTAAACTGTCTCTCCCGCATCAGGCAAGAGCCCCAGGAAGCCGTACATCACTACTGGGCCAGATTCCTCCTTGCGTTTAACAAGGTCAAGGACTGCCGCGAGGAGGGCGTAGTCTTACTCTTCTGCAAAAACTGCACGAACAAAGGACTCCTTAATGCTATAAGCCGTCGTGACATAGTACACTTCGCGGACCTGGCAATCATAGTACAGGAGTACTGTGCGATGGAAAGCGCCTGGAAAACCCAAACCGAATTTTGGGACAGTACGGCTCTCACCAAGACCTTTGTTCGAACTAAACGGGCGGACTCTCATAATTCGGCCGATCTGGTTCCCAAGAAACCAAAGCACACCCCAGGGCGGGGAACCGTATTGGAAGAATGGCTCAATGGACCATGTAAGCTTCACAGCACTCCGGACATAACACCAACTCATAGCCTTAGAGCATGTTGGATACTCCGACAGGTTCCAAAAAGTGGCAAGGATCTTCTTGCAAGCCATAAAGCAGAGCAGCATCCCGCCAACGAATACAATTTGGTACTAACAGTCTTCGAGACTTTTGCCTCGAACAATAGGCGCAAGCGAGCTCATCGAAGCTCTGCTGAAATTTGCCATGTGGCAAAAATAAACCCCTGGAACGACACTGCTATAACTTTTAATGCCAGTGATGAACCTCGATTCCAGACTGTCCGGGCACCAGCCGCTCTGGTCCTTAGCCCGATCATAGATAGCTTTCGACTCACTAAAGTACTCATGGACGATGGAAGCGGATTAAATCTGATCTATGAAGAAACGCTCAGCAAGATGGAAATTGATAAAAGCCGCATTGAACAAAGCGACACAACCTTCAGGGGAATTATCCCTACTCGGGAAGCGCGGTGTGCGGGAAAAATCACACTCGATGTGGTATTTGGCACCCCGGAGAATTATAGGTCCGAAGAAAACACATTCCAAGTGGCTCCCTTTAGCAGCGGATACCATGCCCTCCTAGGGCGGGACGTATTTACAGGCTTTCAAGCTGTACCCCATTACGGGTACATGAAGCTTAAAATGCCCGGACCCAATGGAATCATCACTCTAGCCAGTGATCCGGACGTCGCACTTCGCGCCGAAAATAAAACCGCAGCACTAGCCCTGGAAGCATTATCTGAAGCCCTAGCAGCCGAAGAGTTAACAACACTGCGAGCCACCATGGACAGGGACGACGTGATACTCGACAAGCGACCCAAGTCCACCTCATTTAAACCTGCAGACGAGATAGTCAAATTCCAAGTCCATCCAACGGACCCCACGAAGACAGCTTCCATCGGGACACAGTTGAGCCCCGCGATGGACGCTGCACTGCGAGATTTCTTACGCGAGAATTGGGACATTTTCGCCTGGCACCCATCGGACATGCCGGGCATCCCACGCAGATTGGCCGAACATAGCATCAATATTCTAAAAGGATACAAACCGGTCAAGCAGACTCTAAGACAGTTTTCAGAGCCCAAAAGGCAAGCCATGGGGGAAGAGCTAGCCAAACTACTCGAGCCGGATTCATCAGAGATATCAAGCATACGGATTGGCTGGCAAACCTAGTAATGGTACCAAAGAAGGACAAATCCTGGCGCCTATGTGTCGACTTTAAAGACCTCAACAAGGCTTGCCCCAAGGATCCCTTTCCCCTCCCTCGCATCGATCAAATAATCGATGCCACAGCTGGACACGACTCGCTGTGTTTTCTCGACGCATACTCTGGATACCATCAAATAAAGATGGCAGAGTCTGACCAAGCTGCAACAACTTTCATAACGCCATATGGCCCTTTTTGCTTCAACACTATGCCTTTCGGGCTTAAAAACGCCGGCGCAACCTATCAACGCATGATTCAAACAATGCCTGGAAAAACAAATTGGCAAAACAGTGGAGGCATACGTGGACGACGTGGTCATAAAAACAAGACACATCGAAACCCTAATAGATGACTTGAGGCTTACATTCGATAACCTCTGGACATACGACATCAAGTTGAATCCGGAAAAATGCGTTTTCGGCCTCCCCTCGGGGAAACTACTGGGCTTCATTGTTTCCAATAGAGGAATTGAAGCGAATCCGGCAAAAATCTGAGCTCTGTCGTAGTTGGCTATACCAACAGACCTCAAGCACATCCAGAAACTAGCTGGATGCGTGGCCGCTTTGAGCCACTTTATCTCCAGGTTAGGAGAAAAGGCATTGCCTCTTTACCGCCTCCTTCGGCGCACCGAACACTTCGTATGGACGGATGCAGCCGAGGCCGGACTCGATGAAATAAAGACCTTACTGGCCAGTAATCCAGTCCTAACAGCACCAAATATCGGCGAACCTATGCTATTGTACATAGCTGCAACACATCAAGTGGTAAGCGTAGTGCTCGTCGTCGAACGAGAGGCGGACGGATACAAATTCCCGCTTCAAAAGCCAGTTTATTACGTATCCACGGTCCTCACCTCATGCAAAACCCGATACCCACACTATCAAAAAATAGCATACGCGGTCTTCATGGCATCCCGGAAGCTGCGACACTACTTTCAAGAGTGTTCGATTACGGTGGCCTCCGAAGTACCACTCAATGACATAATAAATAACCACGATGCTACGGGCCGGATTGCTAAATGGGCTATCGAGCTCCTTCCGTTTGACATAATATACAAACCACGGCGAGCCATTAAGTCGCAAGTACTAGTTGACTTTGTCGTCGAATGGACAGAAGTCGAACTCCCTAAAGAGTACGATGCGTACTCCAACTGGATCATGCACTTCCACGGCTCCAAAATGCTGGCCAGATTGGGAGCAGGTGTAGTCCTGACGTTTCCCACTGGAGACACGGTCCAGTACGTCCTTCAAATATTATACACAGACTCCAACAATGCAGCCGAATATGAGGCGTTGTTGCACGGTCTTCGGATGGCAGTCTCTATGGGCATCCAACGCCTAGAACTGCGCGGGGATTCGAACCTTGCAATATCACAAATAAACGGAGACTTTGATGCCAAGGATCCGAAAATTGCGGCCTACCATAATGCCGTCCACAAAATGTTAGCTCGGTTCGAGGGGCTCGAATTCCACCATGTGGCTCGAGAAAACAATCAAGCGGCGGACGTCCTCGCCCGCATCGGCGCTAAACGCGACCCTGTCCCACCTAACATATTCCTGGAAAGGTTGTTCAAGCCATCCGTAGTATGGGAAGGGGAGTCCGGCAAACCAGCACGGATCCGAACACACCCCCAGATTCCGAACCATCAGACACGATTGGAGGCTCTGCCACCGAAATAACATCTTCGGCCCACGAAATCATGGCCGTAATCGCCCCGTGGATTGAGCCTTTCTTGGCCTACCTAAATAGGCAGGAGCTCCCCGAAGACCAAAATGAAGCACGCTGCATAGTCCGGCGTTCTAAAGCTTACAAAGTCCACGAAGGAGAACTCTACAAGAAAAGTGCTGCCGGAGTGCTCCAAAGATGGATCTCCGAGGAGGAAGGGCGGCATCTCTTGGCTGAAATCCATGCCGGATTGGGCGGGCACCACGCCGCGGCTCGAGCACTAGTCAGCAAGGCCTTCTGTACAGGCTTCTATTGGCCGACGGCCCGAGCAGACGCACAGGACCTTGTCCAACATTGCGTCGGTTGCCAGCTCTTCACCAATCAGAGCCATATGCCCCCTACCGCTCTCCAAACAATCCCCATAACTTGGCCCTTCGCGGTCTGGGGGCTGGATATGGTCGGACCTCTCAAAGGGGGAAGCCATAAGAAAAAATACTTATTGGTCATGGTGGACAAGTTCACCAAATGGATAGAAGCCAAACCAGTCAAAACGGCCGAATCCGGACCAGTAATAGACTTCATATCCGGGGTCCTACACTGCTATGGTGTACCCCACAGCATCTTCACTCATAATGGCTCAAATTTCATAGCCGATGAAGTGAAACTTGGTGCGAAAAAATGGGCATTAAGCTTGATTACGCTTCCGTCTACCATCCGCAAACAAACGGCCAGGTAGAGCGGGCAAATGGTCTCATCATGAGCGGCATCAAACCCAGACTAGTGCGATCCTTGACAGAGTCGGATACGCACTGGGTCGAAGAGCTCGACTACGTACTCTGGGGGTTGCGGACCACGCCGAATCGCACTACCGGATATACACCATTTTTTATGGTATACAGGCGCAGAGGCAGTACTACCCTGCGACATAATACATGATTCGCCACGCGTACGCATGTACGAAGAGAAGGAAGCCAAGTTAGATCGGCATGATAACTTGGATGCCCTGGAGGAGGAGCGCGACGTCGCAAAAGCCTGCTCCGCATTCTATCAGCAGCAGGCTCGACGATATCAAAGCAGAGAAGTGCGGGCCAAAACTTACAATATTGGCGAGCTCGTTCTACGCCTACCGGAGAAGAAGGACAAACTCAAACCCAAGTGGGAGGGTCCCTTCTTCATTGACAAAGTTCCACTGGAGGAGCGTACCGCTTACGTAACGCATCCGATAACAGACTCGAGCCGAACCCATGGAACGCGGCCAGACTCCGGAGATTCTACGCCTAACGCCAAACTCAGTGTTCGTCTCCTTACCCCTCCTTTTTAATTATGCTCCACCCCTTTCTCCTTTCTCGACCCTTTTTTTTCTTCCCACAAAGTATTTAATACAGTGCGGATTCCCAGATCACTCCGGCCGTACTATGTGCGCAAGCTATACCTGGGGGCTTCCTATTCAGAAGCTAAACATAATTACTTAAAATGGCTTTTTGCCCATCACATATGCGTTCTTTTTCCATATGTGCCTTTTCTTCACCATTATATGCATCGATATGACTTAAGATGTGGCCAATCTGGGTTGCCTGGCTCTTGTGTTCATGCCCTACGTTCCCGTTAATTCGGCTAGGGCATAAGGGGAGCACCTCTGCGATTGTTACTGCCGGTTCAACCGGATGTGTACCTCGGACTGGGTGAAGCCAAAAGCTAGTTTCCTTAAAAGAATATTCGATCGGTGAACAAAAGATGTATTCCTTTATTACAACGTAAATCCCCGGAAGTCTTATATCCTGCGCCATCGTTCGCAGTCCGGACATGTGCATTGTCTCATGCGTACCCAGGGAAAGGAACCCCTAACGAAACTATTCTCCCTGGAAGATGTTTCTTACTATCCATGTAATATAACTTAACTAGTTGGGTACTTGTCTGTTCAAGCACCTATGACCCCTACGCCTTGTCTCCACGCATACCTAGGTCTTGTATAACTGAGCGGGTATTCGGACACACCCCGGACTATAGGATCCAGGGGCTGAAGCGAAAAGATCCGCCATGACAAATGATTTTAATCCGGCTAGGGACTAATTATGTCCATTAAATTACATAGTCACTTGGACTGACTATATTCTTCCTCTATACCATCCAACTGGCTATCTAGCTTACAATCCTGTTGAGAGTACTTGGCGGCTAACACTACCTGGTCATATACCAGGCTCACGAGAATTTCTTTCCCATCGGGCCAGGCCGGTCCTACTTCGGCCATATGGTTCGGGTCCAGCTTGGTGTAGCGCGTCTTCACCATAGCCCAGGCTTCTCTTGCACCTTGACGGCAGGCTGACATCTTCCATAATCGGAAGCGCCACCGTGCTCCTTGAAGCATATCCACAAGCTCCCCCATGCCGTTCGGCATACAGCTTGATGGCCATAAGGCCTGAGCAACACCCCGCATCACATGCCGAGCTCGCTCGTGCAGTTGCGAGAGGTCTTGCAGTAAATCACTTGCAGATGAGGGCATCTCCTCTTCAGGGCGACCCGTTAACATTCCTGCAAGCAAAATTCTTTCAATATACTTCCTCGCCGAACTATCATATAGTTCGTCTGGGCACTCACCGTAAATGCCGCGTTGAAGCCTTTTATTCTCCTTCACGGAATCCGCCAGTTGAGCGCGGACGTATTTTAATTCCACGTCCAGCCGAATATTGGCATCTTGAAGATTGTTCTTCTCTTGCTTAACTTGCGTAAGGATGCGCTCGCCAGCCTTCAGCTGCCTTTTAAGATGCGAATTGTCATCTGTTACGCCCCCCGGATTCACCCCGGGATTGTCTGCAGAATTTTCTGTTAGACTAGTCATACCAGCCATTTACTAACTGGTGCATCTTCGTACAATTGAGACAAATGTTACCAGATGAGGCCTTCTGGGATTCCTCTAACTTGGCAGACGTGTCCCTCAGCTGGGCCTTGCATTCCTCCAGCTCCCGAGCCAATTGTTCATTCTTCTCTACAAGAACCTGTGCATAAATGGATCCTTCAAATAGTTGTTCCAACTATTTTAAGTCTCAGGGGCTACTGTTATACATACTTATCAAAGCTTCTCACCCGTATATCTCTGGTATACTGGTTCGTCGCTTGGGCAAGCCCGCCTTGAGCAGCTCGGATGTATGTGTCTGCCGAATTGAAGGCATTAAATGCCTCTTCGAAAAAGATGTTGTTCCGAAGCGCGGCCCTCCGGTGCCGGTGATTCATGGCGCTCTCCACTTTGGAGTTTGTGGCCGAAAACATATCCGCATCCTTTGTCGGAGAACTGTGCGGAACTAGCCCCGTGTCCGCCTCCGCCCTCGAAGCTGCTTCTGGAACCTGGCTGGTGGAGGCGTGATTGGCGGGATCCCCAGATATAGTTTGGCTGCTTCTGTTCCTGCCAAACACAAAGGGCGATGTTATATTTCAAACACTATAATCACAGGACAGGTTATTACTTTACCTCTGCAGTGGTGTGTCGACCCTCACCATCTTCCTGTTGAGCTTGCCCGATCCGGACGCCCGTGGTTGGCGAGTCCCTAGGGGCTCGGCCCCGCGCTCCGACCGTCGTCTCTGTAAACAGCACGACGCCTTAAGGGTAAAGTATAATGCCTGAGGGGAGTCCTCTTTGGAGGATAGGTTTTTTTTAGTTCGGCTTACACGCGACACAGGGAGCAGTTCGGGATAGTCGGCCGCAATGGCCACTGAGGCACCATCCCAGCTCGCTTGATAAAATACCCCGTTGACAAGCTCCACGGTAATATCTGGATCTTCTTTGAGTCCTAGATCTAGGGCCCTTCCGGGGTCCTCTGGCTGCGGGGAGGGGCTAAAGATTCCTTTTACGGCCCTCCTCAGTTCCTGCTCGGAAACATCGATGCGGGTAAACTTATCAGAAGAACGCTAAAGTAAGTAAAAACAAGGAAAGGAATGACAACTTACCCACTTTGGGGGGTTGTACATGGAGAATCCGTCCCGCGGTTTAATGCGAAGGAATTCCTCCTCTTCCCCTTTGTATAAATCGGACAATATTCTTGCCAGAGCAGCGGCAGAGTCCGGACCCTTACGGCTGCAGCGGCTGGTGTCGTCTTCCCTGTTGAAATGCCACATGGGCTTCCCCCGATATTGAAGCGGTTGCACTCCCCGCATGATGCATATTGCCATGACCTCGACTATCATCAGTCCAGATTTGGCCAGTAACTTTATCCTGCTCATCAGGAAGTGTATTTCCCTCGTATCCTCTTCTTGAGGGCCCCGGGGGCGCCAGCTTAGGCGTGCCCTCGGCGGGGCGTTACTGAACTTGGGGAGGCCTGTCCGGACTGGATCCGGAAGGGGAACGTCATCAATGTAAAACCACTCTGAAGGCCAGTTTTCTGGTGCCTTCTTAGGAGTGCCGGACAGGTATCCGGTCTCGGCAATGCGCCATACTTCGGCCCCGCCCACTTGACATAGGGATTCTCCCTGGGTACGGGGGACAAGGCAGAACAGCTTCCTCCATAATCCGAAGTGAGGTTCGTAGCCTAAAAACAGCTCGCAAAGGGCGACGTACCCCGCTATATGCAGAATGGAGGCCGGGGTAAGATTGTGCAACTAGAGGCCGTAGAACTCCAGGAGCCCGCGAAGAGACGGGTGGGTGGGAAACCCGACGCCCCTTAACAGATGCGGGATGAGGCATATACACTCCTCTGGAGATGGATTTGGATATCCCTCCGCTTGTTCCCCTCCGTCATAAGTAGCTATTCCGGCTCGGACAGGGACCATGAACGCCGGTGGGAGGAACCCTTGGGTTTGTAACTCTATCAAACGACTATGAGGGACTGAACACTCTCCCCAATCCACCGACTTGAAACGAGGAGGGCGAGCAGAAGAGCTGCGACGGCCGACCATGTTGGAATGGTTTTTCGCGGAGCGCTCTGTTGGATGCTAGCTCAGGGAGGGAGAGTGAGGTTTGGATCTAAGAATCCCCGTCCCTTCAAATAGACGGCCAGCCCGGAGGATTGAGGGTGGCAAATGCAAAAATGCCCCGGCTCCTCGCATTCGCTCGACACGTGGAGATGGTTATTAATGAGACACTGAAGCCGAGGAGTACAACATTGATGGGAAGCCGGACATTATTTGTCGTAACAGATACTTTGGAGTATTCGGAGATGGAACCTGCCTTGCAACGCCGAAGACAAGACTGTGCGTCGGACTCATCGTCATTGAAGCCTGGTTCAGGGGCTACTGAGGGAGTCCTGGATTAGGGGGTATCCGTACAGCCGGACTATATACATCGTCCGGACTATTGAAGCGTGAAGATACAAGATTCAAGACTTCGGCCTGTGTCCGGATGGGACTCTCCTTTGCGTGGAAGGCAAGCTTGGCGATCCGGATATTGTGTTTCCTTCCTTGTAACCGACTCCATGTAAACCCTAGCCCTCTCCGGTGTCTATATAAACCGGATAGGTAGGTCCTTAGAAGGCCGATCACAATTACAATCATACCATCATAGGCTAGCTTCTAGGGTTTAGCCTCTGCGATCTCGTGGTAGATCTACTCTTGTACTACCCATATCTTCAATATTAATCAAGCAGGAAGTAGGGTTTTACCTCCATCGAGACGGCCCGAACCTGGGTAAACATCTGTGTCCCTTGCTTCCTGTTACCATCAGCCTTAGCGCACAGATCGGGACCCCCTACCCGAGATCCGCCGGTTTTGACACCGACAATCGTCATCATCAACCCTCCTCCATCATCAATTTCATGATGCTCACTGCCGGGAGTGAGTAATTCCTTCATAGGCTTGTTGGACGGTGATGGGTTGGATTAGATTTATCATGTAATCGAGTTAGAGTTTTGTTAGGGCTTGATCCCTAGTATCCACTATGTTGTGAGATTGATGTTGCTATGACTTTTCTATGCTTAATGCTTGTCACTAGGGCCCGAGTGCCATGATCTCATATCTGAACCCATTATATTTTCATGAATATATTTGAGTTCTTGATCCTACCTTTGCAAGTTGTAGACACCTATTACGAGTTATGTTTCGTATATCCCAAGGTGACAATAAATTGGGATTCTTTTCGGTGATTACCGTAGTTTGAGGAGTTCATGCATTCATTAAGTGCTAATGCTTTGTTCCGGTTCTCTATTAAAAGGATGTCTTAATATGCCTTAGTTTCCTTATGGAGCCCGCTGCCACGAGAGGGTAGGACAAAAGATGTCATGCAAGTTCTTTTCCATAAGCATGTATGACTATATACGGAATACATGCCTACATTACATTGATGAATTGGAGCTAGCTAGTTCTGTGTCACCCTAGGTTATAACTGCTACATGATGAATATTATCCAGCGCAATTATCCATCACTGATCCAATGCCTACGAGCTTTTCACATATTGATCTTTGCTAAGTTATTTTTGCTGCTGCTACTGTTACAATCACCACAATACTGCTACTGCTACTATTGTCACTGTTACCGTTACTATCATACTACTTTGCTACTAAATACTTTGCTGCAGATATTAAGTCTTTCAAGTGTGGTTGAATTGACAACTCAACTGCTAATACTCGCCAATATTCTTTGGCTCCCCTTGTGTCAAATCAATAAATTTGGGTTGAATACTCTACCCTTGAAAACTGTTGCAATCACCTATACTTGTGCATTATCATAGGGTCTTTCCTCAACGGGCCTTTTATTCGTTTTTAAAATTTCTTACTTTCTTGCAGCACGGACTCTCGTTGTTTGGGTAGTTTGACCGCGAGCGTCTGGGACTTATGATGGATGCGCTACGTGGTAACGCTCGCCGACAATCCTCGCAACACTTGGTGACCTTTTTTCTTATTTCTTTTATGCTTTCTTTGTGCGTGTTTGTGCTGATGTGCTAACCATTTATGTAGCTTCAGTGCACTTGAACTTGTTGTATGGATGTTGCCTTTATTTATAGAGTGGGGTGAAACCCTATTTTAAGAGCAGTGTAAGAGCATCTATAGTCGGGCACCCCAGCCTCAAACGTCCAGGTGGCCCGTCCGGTATTGATCGGCCACGAAAATCTGACCCAGTCGGCCGCCTCAAACGGGTCTGAAACGCCCGGGCTGATCGACACCCCTCATATACAACCCAAATATGGGGCGGATATGGGGGCGCCCGGGCGCGTCTGCCACATCCGACCCGGCCCACACTGTCCCAACTGAACCCGCATATAATCCTCCCCATCCTCTCGCCGGACCAAACCCTAGCCATTTCACTCCACTCCCCTTCACTGTCCTTCGCAACCCAAGCTCATCTTCGGCAATCTCCGGCCATCTCCACCATGGCGGGCAGCGGATCCGAGTCATTCACCTCCAGATCCGTCGACCCCGAGCTCGTCCCACATGACCCCGAGGAGAGGATGGTCGTTCGGCTTGCGCTCCGCCGCTCCCGGGAGGAGGCCCGTGCGCAGCAGCACGTGGCCTCCTTCCGCCGCTCCCGGGAGGAGGCCCGTGCGTAGCAGCACGTGGCCTCCTTCCGTCGGGAATCCATTGCGTCCGCCCAAATGGCGCATGGATCAGGTGCTAGGTATGCCGTCGCTGCCTCACCAGAGGCAGTGCGGTCCGTCTGGCGTCCGAATGCGGTGGCGGACGCGCAACCCCTCCATTGGCGCGCCGAGCACCAGGGTGCACCATGCGCGTCGTCAAACGAAAACATGGCATGACGTGCCTGTCGTGCGAGGCAACGGGCGAGGAGGCGACGGCAACCCTCGCGGTGATGGACGTCGGCGAGGTGGAGTCGCATTCTCCGGCGCCCCGTATGGTGCACCAGTCCGATCGCCGCAACCGCGTGGTGGTGGTTGTCGCCGGCTCGTCCGAGGACGGATCCATCATCGTTCTGACATCCACCTGCACCGTTCGGGTTCCGGGCTGCGACGAGGAAGATAGGGCATGGGAGACGGCGGCGCCTTGAGTCCTGTGAGCCGGCTCGTGTCCCATGCCCTACTCTACCTTGCCGTGACCGGACCAATACTCTGGGGAGTGTACCCGGCCGCCGAACATGTGCACGGCGGAGCCGGATGAGCTCTGGTCAAAGATCGCTGCATTGCATGTAATAATATGGATTTGAGGTTTCTAATTTGAGCTATCCGGATGTGGAATGCATTAACCACCTCCAAATCCATGAAGTTGATATCTTGACCTCTCTGATCCTGGTCTTTTCAAACCCTAGACACGTTTGGCGCACTGAGAAAAGCGCGATCCCAGTCGGGTTCATTAGCTACTCTCACTGACAGTATGGGGCCACAAGTCAGATTCATCTCTCGCCTCTTATCTTCGTCTTCCTCTGTCGTCTCATCTCCCGATCCCCTTCCCCTCTCCTGCCCCCAAATCCCTTTTCCCTCTCTACTACTGATCCCTCTTTCCTCTCCTACGAGGCTAGCCGAGCCACGCACTGGTTGGCATCGACGGCCGAGTCGACCCTATCCGGCCAACGATTGGAGGTGACGACTGTTGCAGACCTTCACACAGTGTGGCTAGACAGAGTGGTGGCGGCGGGTCTCCGCGGAGTGTGACGCGGCCAGATGGTCCCGTCCGCGACGCGGCTGTGGTAGGGCAATCGTGGCGGCTTGCATGCGGCTCGACCATGGTAAGCACGGCGACGCACAGGCAAGCCGGCCGGTGACGTGCGCGACCAGTGGAGCCGAGGCACGCGGTGGCCGACAGTAGCCGGGCTATCACGCGGCACCTATAGCTTATGGCGTAGTCGAGGCTTGCGTGAGTGTTTGCTATTCCCGAGTGCATGATACCGGCTACGATACCCCCGCTATAGCTACCTATGATCTGTATAGGATCTCTATCAGTCGCTAGCACCCAGGTTTTCTAGGAACCCTCTGTCTTGTATTCTTGTGTGTACCACTTAATTTCACTGCGGACCTTACAATGTCAGTATGTAAAATATGAAGGAACACGTGCAGGACGTGATAGTAGATTCTCTAAAACCCGGGAGTATAATGTTCAAAAAAGAAACAAACCGGGAGTATTGTCGTACGCACTCGTGACGCCACCGGCGAGACGGCCACGACCGAGGAGCGGATAAACCAGCTGAGCACGTCTCGATCGTAGGGGTGGTGGCCTCGTGGCGCGCGGAGAAGTGGTGGCCTCCTGACCCCACCCGCCGCATCGGCGTTTTCACCGCGACCAAAGCGATAGTTTCCTCGGGTTGCGATGGAGACGAGCCCCCTCGTTGCCCACGGCGCCTCGTCTCACCCGCTCCCCCGTGGCGTATATGTAGCGCCCCTCGTTCCTCTGTTCATTTTCCTCGCTGCTCTCTTTGGCTCGGGCTGCTCCTCCTCTGGCCTATGGTGAAGCGCCCGGCGAGGCCAGCAGCAAGGCAACGCGGCGGGATCGTGCTCCCGTGATCGACGGAGTCGCCTGATTTGCTACTCAAGGTACGATCTCATCTTTATTTAACGATCTCCACATTTGTTGTTACGCGCAAAGGTAAATCTGCAATGTTTTTTGGGGGCGAATCTCCCATTTCAGACTGCTTATAGATTTCTGTATGTTCCTCGAACTGGTACACAAAATTCATCGCTTAGCGTAGTAGTACCTGTTGATGGCTTGAAGTATTCAGAGATGTGTAACCAACTGAACTTCTTGACTTACTCAACTGAAGTTGTTGGCAAACTGACGGATAAATCTGAAGATGCTTTGACAGTTGTGCTAACACACAAAGTTTGTGAGCAGGCTGTATAGCTTTTCATTACCAGTAACCTGTAAGAGTTGATGTTACCTTGTTAAGTTAAGATAGGTATATGGCATCATTTTAATCAGTGTATTACTACGTTTGATGCATGCTTCTTGTTCAACGCTTGCAGAAGACTACACTAGGACTGACTGAATCGACACAAGGCAACCAGTCGTACATACAGATGGCCGAGATTGACACGAGGCCCCTAGAATCCGTGCAGTCTGCCTTGAATCTCTTCGAGCAGAGAAGCGACCACAGCAGGTTCAGCAGCCCTGACAGAAACGTACGAGGGTACTCAATTCCCCAACTTAGATAATCATAACTGTATTCCTAGTTCCTGCTCAAATCCGTCCATGTTTGCAAGTGCAGGGGCAGGAGATCGACATCGTAACCAAGGAGCTGGCGACCTGCAAGCTGCAGCTGGAGGCCAAGGAGAGCGAGAACAAGCAGGCGCACATGAAGCTGGAGGCCCTGCGGAAGTCCATGCAGGAGCTCTCGGAGAAGTACGACCAGGCGTGCCTGGACGCGCACCGCCGCATCACCGAGCTCGAGGCCGACAACGTCGCCATCACCACCAGGCAGTCCCAGGCGGCGGCCGAGTGTGAGGCGCTGCGCGACGAGCTGGACGTCGCGGTGGGCGAGCTCGACGCCGTGAGGCGCGCCAACGCGTACGTGCTCGGGGAGGTGGAGTCCATGGAGACGAGACGGATCCTGGAGCGGGAGAGCGCGCGGGACGGGCTGATGCGCGTGCTGGAGCTCAACGAGGCCGTGCTGGAGTCGGCCGTCGCGGCCATCAGGGCGGAGGAGGAGCGGTCCGTGTACTTCCAGGAGGTCACTCTCGAGCTGTTCAGCTCTGACAAGAACCTGGAGGCGATCAGGAGGCAGAAGGAGGCGATGGAGGGCATGGAGGGCGAGCTGCTGGCGAAGACGGTGGAGGTCGAGTGTCTGCGGTCTGAGCTGATGCAATTCAAGGAGCTTTACGTTTCTTCGTCCGAACGGTTCATGGTTCGGGCCTCGACGATGGTGCGCCGTGCCGACGGCGATGCTGAGGCAAACCCTGCGGACACCGGTCGGTCCAGTAATGACGGCCACGTCGACGTCAATGCTGTTAAGTCTGACAATGGCAAGGGGAGCCAAGAACCACGAGGAGAAGTCGCTGATCTTGTCAATGACAGTGAATTGCCGAGGGAGGACTGTCAAAACATTCAATCTGATGACCGGAATATCAATGTTGCAACGTCTGCTGATGTCGTGGAAGTTCAGGCAGGACAGAAAAGGAGAGTGCGTTTCATGCCTGAAAGCCCGATGGAGGATTTCAAGAGCGTGAACTCTGAATGTTGCAAGTACATGGGCGCCGGCATCGGCATGTCCGAAAGTCTGGCAGGAAAGAGAGGCTCAGAGTCAGAGCCAGAGCCTGATGCCTCAGGTGCCGGCTTCGTCTCCGAGATCGTGGAGGTGAACTCGAAAGAGGCTGACGGCGACGGCGAGTTGTACACGAAGGAGGTCGGGGACGTCGACAGGCTCGGCGACGGGTACGTGCTCGTGGCGAAGGAGGCCGACGGCGGGGCGCTCAAGGACGAGAAGCTGAACGCGGCGCAGGCGGAGATCAGCGACCTGAAGTTCAGCCTGGAGGAGGCGGTGAGACGGGCCGAGCTGGCGGAGGAGGCCAAGGCGGCGCTGGAGAGAGAGCTGCGGGAGGAGATCCAGCTGAAGCAGCGCACGCCGCGGCCACGCGCTCCGGTGGAGGACGGTCGCCTTAGGCGCGTGGAGAGTACCCCGGCCGCGCCTTCCTGGCGGCGGCCGACGCCGTCCCAGGCACCAGGAGGCGGGAAGAGAGGCGGCGCCAGGCCGCCCGCGTCGCCGGGCTGCCTGACCCTGGGGAAGGCGCTGAACATGAAGTACAAGTGAAGCGCGCCAGGGTTTTGAACTGTGTCAGGTGTCACGAATGTAATGTCACCTGCATGTGTTCGTACTTGCAATTCCCTTTATCTTGAAAAAAGAATGTTGTTTAAACTTGCAACTCAAACTCAAATGCGGCCAAAGAATCCACTTTTGCTACATCTCCGTTTATGTCGATTTCCTTTTGTTAGGCGATACTAAGTTGGTTTCTAAGATACTCCATCCTTAGTAAAACGCAAGGCCTGTTTGACTTTGCATTGTATTTGAATTTGATGCACGACTTCGACCATTTATCAAACTCTGTCAATTGAATATGTAGAAAATGATATCATCATAATTGTCTTGAAATAAAGTCTGTTTCCTATATTTTTACACTAATTTTGTGGACATACAGTAAGTGAAAGTCATAGTCAAAATTGTGCGACCAAAAAAAAAGTTAAGCATGCCTTAGTTTTTTTTGTTTTTTTTGAGAATCTGGAGGGAGTAGATTTTTGATAAGCAACGTGCTATTTTTACGAATGGAATATCTTGGGCCAGGCCTATTCTTCGCAAACACTTTAAACTGAGCATTGAACTAGTCACTGATTTATTTATTTTTAATTGTCAAAACAAATTATTTATTTTGGCAAGTCCAAGCAGGTAGCTGTTGCCAGAATGTGTCAAGGTGAATGATCTATATCTCAAAAGAGAAAATCTCATTCAATTATTTTTTGGCTTTTATTTCGTTCTTTTTTTTTGCCTTTTTTAAGTTAAATTTTGTACAATTTTTTTGTTGTACATTGAACATTAATTACACATTGAAGAATTTCGTAATGTATGATGAATATATTTTTATATATGGCGAACAATTTTTACTACATGGTGAACTTTTTCTAATATACAATGAACAATTTCTAAATATGCACTAAATATTTTTTAAGTACAAGATAATGTTTATTAATACATGGCACACATTTTTTTAAACACAATGTTCTAAATAAAAGTGGTTGCATTTAAAAAAAAAACTTAGTGTTTTTTATGCTAAAACAGAAAACCAACTAAAGAACCGAGGCAAAAAATGAGAGAATCGAAGGAAAATATCGTTAAGCAAACGAGCCCCTCAATACAAGAAACAACGAAAATGCAGAATATCATTAATGGGTTATTCTTTTCGCAAACTTTATAGCCCAGCGAGTTGAATTAGGTTCTATCTGGGTTATTATTTATGGACATATGTTAGGTTGTTGTGAATAGCAGTTCTTTTTTGAGAAATTATTGTGAAAATAGTAGTACATACAGGATTTCTATCTGTGCGGCTCGAGCAAAACACGTATCCCTACGCGCTTTGAGCTGGCCCAGTGTGGGGGCATGGTGCCTGTTTTCTCCATTTCCTTTCTGTATTATTTTTATTTCGCTATTTCTTTTTATTTTTTTGCTTTATCCATTTTACTTTTAGTGGAATTTTAATATTCATAAAAAATAATATTTTTATGAATTTTATAAAATAGTAATTTCAGTTGTTTTTAATAAAATGTTGGTTAATTTTGATTTTTTAAGAATTTAAAGTGTATTCGTGAATTTTAGAAAATAATACAAAATTTAAAAATTCTTATGAACTTAAAAATGTTCTAATTCTTATACAAAAAATTATTGAATCTTTAAGGTGTTCAAAAATCTGTAAAATGTTCTTAGAATTTTGAAAATGTTCCTAAATTCTTAAAAATGATCGCAAATTTAAAATGTTATGAATTTGTGAAAATATTCATGCATTTAAAATGAGAAAAAAATACGTTTAAAAAATCCGAAAATTGAAAAGGAAAAAACTAAATGGAAACGTTCCTTAAACCGGAAGGGAAAATAGTAGTGAAGCCCGTGTGGACCGGCCCATGTACGTGTTGGCGTTTGTACGTTTGCTCGAAATCACTATTTAAGGGGTATCTTAGGTTATGCCAAACTCCTAATGTGGTGACAAGTGGCCTAATGCATGTGTCATCGGAGAGTATTAGTGGGTTTTCGTACTCGCATTTGAGGGATATCAGGTTGATTGTTTGTAAAATGATGAAAAAATATGAGTGAGGCTCCATAGAGATAACACAATGTAAGATAATTTTGCATATACACCCATATAATGTTGTCACCCTCACTTTCCTAGCCTTTCTTTCCTTTTCCCTCACGAGAGGTCTCCGCCAAGGTGATTTTGTGGTGACTACCGGTGGTAGGCTTTATTGGCAGCGAGCATAGCTCTACTCATGGGGGGAAGAGGTGTTGCTTTAGTTGCGATGGCCACAACGACAACATGATGATGACTTGGCCACCCTGCTCTAGAGTATGGTAAGAATCTTAAAACCCCTTTGTATTTTCATTTGAAATTTTGACTGGATATTATGTTTGCTTCCCTGATTCATAGAAATGAGTGCTTCTTTGACACAGATGTTTACGCTGATGATTTACTCGATTTAGGCCAACCTTTGTACCATCGTTGTCCAATTCAAGAACTAGGGTTCCAGTCTTTTGGTTTTGTGTCGACCAACTCATGTTAAGTGATCAATTTGCATTCTTTTCGCTAACAAGATGATTGCAAAGCTGCTCACAATGGAGATACATCGTGGGGGATGTTTGTGCGGATTTGCGTAATGTTCGTTCGTCGTACAACATCAAAGTATGTCCAGTTATCTATCTAAAGTGGCATCATTTGTTAGATCTTAGGCAAGAATAATAATCATTGTATTTTTGTCGGTGTTGTGTTGATTTTTTTGCTAAAAGTTCTTGTGGACACCATATGCCTTTCTTTTTTGTTGACATGAGACAGTGATGCACCCAGAATAGGGGTGGATGATGAGTCAAGCTGACTCGGCAGGACTCGTTACCATAATGAGCTCAAATATTATCTCAGCGAGCTCAGACTGCTCAGTTAGCGCATCTCGCAAGGGACATTGATGTTCAAGTCATGCAGCTCGTTACACAAGTGAACAATAGAGCATGCATGCATTCAGAGTTCTGAGCATGAAGATCACGGGTACATCTACACAATTGAGTACTCATGCATATGAATGTCAACGATAATTACTCCACCCCTTAACCCTGAATATCCCCGCGATAGTTTTCAGTCTAGCAAGTAGCAATGCGTCCCTCTAACTCTGAGATGCTCGAACATGTAGTCTATGATGGAAGCCCATGCGTACGCGAGGACATATCCTTAGTGGTGGACCCTGGTGTTTTGCCAACACATGTAACTACCCTTGTCCAGTTAGTTAGTTACATAAAGCGCCGAATGCGTTTGGCGGAAGCAAGCACCAGCACGCCGCAGTACCGCGCTAGCTGTGCCGCTTTATGTTTGAGTTGATGAATCGGTTGTAAGTGACACCTAACGAACTGGCCAAGCGAGACGAGGGTCAATTATTGACACGCGCACACCGTCAAGTTGATTCTGCGGGGCCGCGCCGCTGAGCTATATTTTTTAACCATTTATTATTATTAATCCACCAAGCAATGTGGTATAGATGAAGATAAGATTAGGCTATACGTAGAGCTGGATCATATGATACATGACCCTGACGGGTGTACTGGATGTGGATGCCAGATGGGTCGACGCTGATACTACGTACGTACGTGTGACACGACCGTTAGTTATGCTGGTCTGTGTGCATGCTGTAACCTTACTCCTGGCGACCTTTATGTCATGTCAGTCAGTGCTCCGAATCATTTCCAGCGAAAAGCCGACGTGACGTGCGAATTTGTATATATGGCTATATCCTAAATAAAAGCCTATCTTCCACTCGGAAGAAACATATCCTCCCAAGTCCCTACCATGCCACCGATCAAAATGCATGGCGTCGCCCTTGTTGTCCGCGTGCTTATCGCCTACTCGGAGGTGATTGGATTGGAGCGGATCTAGTGACACGAGAGGCTACCAGCAAAGCACGAAGGAGAAGGATGGCACGTACGTGCTGTCGGTGCGCGAGTGCGTGCGTCCCTTCGCGTATTCCTTTTAGCGCCTTCACATGCATGCTACCGTACGTCGCCTTGCTTGCATGAAAAGGAAGTGGCAGCGGCGCCGCACGGCGTCGAAAGGAACCTGCGCCGGCGCCATTGCACGGGAATGAAGCAGTGGTTTCACCGGTTGGTTGCACCGGCCATGCATTGGATTCGGACGGAGAGGTGCGCCGGTACAAGCCATGTCCGTGTCGATCGTACGCCTTCCACATCTCCTTGCTCTTTACTACTTGTAGGAAAATCGCTCAGAGGCTTTATTAACTGATTTTTTTTAAAAAAATGCAGGAGGACTCCCGGCCTTGCATCTGGACGATGCATGCAACCACTTTATTAATTATTCACATAAGACCTTACAAAGTCATAAAACAGTCAGACTAAAGCCACCGTCTAGGCAATATCTGTCGCTACTCCTATCCAGTTGATGTAGGGATGCCAATAGTCTGGGCCTAATACCAGTGGCGGCTCCAGAAAATGAAGGCTTGGTATTCATTCAAATTTTTTTTGCTCTAAATGTAGTATATGAAAGAAACAACACAACAGTAGCAATATATGAAAAAAAACACTAGCATAACGGCAATAGCAATATTTCAATGTATCAGACCATAACGACATGAATACATAAGTACCTTTTGATTGATAAAGTGATGATATCCTTCTTACAATATAACTTTGTGGTCGCCTTTTTGTAGCAGTGGCCGCTCAGTTTGTCCTTTGTTTTGGACTGGGCCAATATAACATGTATATTAAATTTTTTTGGGCCTAAATCTTGGGTATTCCAGGGAATACCCAGGAAGACCCCAGCACCGCCGCTGCCTAATACCAACAGACCTCGCAGCCAAACCTAACATCTATGACCTGAGGTCCTAACCAGGACGCCTGCCGGGTATGGGCACCCACCAGTCCGGCGCACTCAACCAGGACGCCTGCCGGGTATGAGGCCGCCGCAGCCACCTGCCACCAATCCATCTTCAGAGTTGTACTGTTGCATCTACCGTGCCAGGTCTCTCTGCCATCGACGCCACCACGACGCCTGACAACGTCTTCCTCCTGCGCGAGTCCATCCTCACACATCGGACGCCGAATCTACACTACGCCACGCCGTCGAGATCCGTCGTCATCAATGAGTAGGATGAAGCACCGCTCCACCAAAGATGCGGTCGATTGGTCCCTCGAGCCCGTGCACACCTCCCAGAACGACGCCCCCAAGGGGGGAACGACATAAGAACGCCGCCATCTTCCGATCAACTGATCTAGGGTTTCCCCCGGAGGTAGCAGACAGTGACCTTGAAACTCTCCTCGGCGATGCCTTCAAGAAGGAAATGTCGCAAAACAGCGCCGCCATCGCCGGCTTTGGCAGTAAGCCGAAACCAAGTTTTCACCCGGATCTGTTCGAAGGACCTCCATCAAGCAACTCGTGCACGGGTCGTCGCCATCTCTGTCAGGGACTGGATGATGGATCCAGACCGCCGCCGCCTGACCGGCCACGGCACCACCATGGTGCCTAAGCCGGCGCCGTCAAGCCCACCATGCCCGTCTGTAGACGTCCACCAGATCTGCCGGCCCGCGGACGAGGCCCGCGATCTGGGCCACCGCCACAGGTGTTCCTCAGCCGCGGGGAGAACGTGTCTGCGTTGTCATTGCCGTCACACTCGCCGCCGGGCGCCCGCTGCTCCTTGCCGCCGGTGCACCGCCGATCCATGAGCCGCCGCCGACTGGAGATCGCCACCACCGCGCGAGGGGGAGGGCCCCGCCGCCGCCGTCACTGGCCAGGCAACGCCGGCGTGGCCTCGGGCGGCGGCAGGAGGGGGGAGAGAGGAGCGGAGGCCTAGGGCCGGCGGCGGTAGATCGCCCCCGTGTCGCCAGGGGCTGGCCACGCGGGGTAGGGCCTACTAGACTAGATGAAGATGAAGGAGGAGGATCAAAACTATGCAGTCATGTTCATCAATCTTGTGGGATCAAGTAGTTTGCCGTACGTCTCTCTCGTGGTCCATTCCGACTCTGGGTTATGCCTATCTCTCTCTGACCTCTGGATGGAGCCCAGCTCGACTCTTGACCGAAATAGCCAAAGTAGCACAACGCAATTAGCACAGGAAAAAACCCGGACGCAGCACGTTGTGCCACTGAGAGAAAGAGTTAGAAAGGAACTCCGGAAGCAGAAAATGAAGACGTACGTCATGGCGTGAACGCTATCTACTTCCTCCGTTTCAAAATATGACTCAACTTTATACTAATTTTAGTATAAAGTTGGGTCATCTATTTTGCAACGGAGGGAGTAGGAGCTTCAGTTCGCACGTCGATCGCCCACGTGTATATTGGATTATTGGGTATGGAACCCATGTGTACCTGCACATGAAAAATATATTTTTATACCTTATCAAAAGCAATATCATTTGCACTTGTTATCAAGTTCCATATATATCAACAATCATGTACCAAACATATTAATTGGGTAGGATATATATCTAATTTCTCCGCAAAAAAGAAAAACTATTTCAGATGCAACCTACGTGCACGGCTAAGCAAACTGACAATCGAAATCGATAGGTTAATAGTGCTTAATTATCTCATTATGATTGTAGAGCCGTAGAGGCAACATTTTGAGCTACGTTGCCAACTTGTTATAATCAGATAATCCTTAGTTAATACTCCCTCCGTCCGGAAATACTTGTCATCAAAATGAATAAAAGAAGATGTATCTAGACGTATATTAGTTTTAGATACATCCCTTTTTATCCATTTTGATGACAAGTATTTTCGGACGGAGGGAGTATGACACATCGTCACACACACTAAATAATCTTCATTTTCAGTGAAAATTTTAGTTTCAGCGTTGTCTACTTCACATTGAGGCATTTGCCGTACTAGGACACGACATATACAAAGATATCCCCCACTCATTAGGGTTTCTCTCGTCACGTCACCGACGACATCGAGACCCCCCAACCCTTGATAGAGTCCTCCGGCTGAAGAAAGGGTGACCTTTGCATCGTTTCCTGGCCCTGGGTGATCTGCTAGCTAGGGTTTCATTTGGCTGCGGCTTGAGGATCCTGGTTCTTGTCCTATGGGTTAGGGGGTTTCCACCATGGCTTTGAGTACGTCCAAATCGGGCGTGCACCATCAGGACGATCTGGATGAGATGATGAAGCCACTAGGACTTACCGAAGAAGAACTAGGTGATGTTGTGTACAAGATGAAAGATCCGCCGCCAGCGGAAGCTACTAGATGGCTAGCAGTTGTGAGAGTTCATATGGAAGAGTTCAACGAGTATTGGTTTTAATAAAATATGAGAATGGCTTGGGATTTGGCTAAGGATGTGAAGTCTAGATCGCTTGGAAACAACACGTGTTGGTAATATGCCCTAGAGGCAATAATATTTGTATTATTATATTTCCATGTCTATAATTAAAGAGTTTATATTCTATGCTAAAACTGCTATGATTCTCGAATATGCGATTGCCGAGGTGTATATTGGGTATGTAACCCATGTGTATTTGCACATTAAATCTATTTTTATACCTTATCAAAGGCAATATCATTCGCACTTGCTATCAAGCTCCATATATATCAACACTGACGCACCAAACAAAATATTTGGGTAGGATATATACATACTTTAGATGCAACCTACGTGCACGGCTGAGCAAACTGACAATCGACATCGATAGATAATAATACTTATTTATCTCATCATGATTGTAGAGCCGTTGAGGCAACATTTTGGGCTACGTTGCCATCTTGTTATTATCAAATAATCATTAGTTATATGACACATCATCACATACACTAAATATTCTTTATTTTTTGTGAAAACTTTATTTTTAGAGTTGTCTACTTCGTATTGGGGCATTTGCCGTACTAGGACACCACATATACAAATATATGTTGTACTAGGAAACCGCATATACAAAGATATCCCCCTCTCGTTAGGGTTTCCCTCCTCGTGCCGCCGACATCGTCGAGAACCCTCCCCCCTCCAACCTCTGATAGAGCCTTCCGGTTGGTAGCTGTAACTCGCGCTGATCAAGGGGTGACCTTTGTGTCGCTTCCCGTCCTGGGTGATCTTATTGGAGATATGCCCTAGAGGCAATCATGTATGATGATATTTCCTATGAGTTTATGAATAAAGATAGTCCTTGGACATTATCAATGATGTATATCAGCAAGTACGTGACTTGTTTGTGGGACTATGCATTGTATGATTATTGTCCTAAAAGGTCCCTAGTCGAAAGGGCTGTATGGACGCGCAGCCGACTAGACTAGCATATGACATGGTCGATGGTTTGGTCTCACTCGCCATGGAGCATTGGATGCTAACCGGATAATATGGACTCGGAAGGATCTGGTCGGATTCGACGTAGTCGGACCCGAGTCGAAATAAGGTCTGAGTCGGACAGACCCAACTATGAGACGCAGCGATATGTCATCTGTGAGTCTCTAGTACAACATACGTTCTATGTCCTAAGACCTGAGCTAGCGCATGTACTCGGGATGGTGACAGACCTGCTTTGTGCCAACCAAACGCTACTCTGTGACTGGGTAGTTACAAAGGTAGGTTTCAGGCTTGTCCAGACCCATGCTGCGAGACATGGTCGAGCAAGGTGGGATTTGCCCCTCCGATCAGGAGAGGTATACTCTGGGCCCTTCGTGTGATCCGACCAGGATAAGTATGGCCATGCGACAAGGATTATGAGATAATTCGGTTTGTGGTCGGCATCACTGGAACGAGAAATAGGTTGGGCTAGCACAAGGATGACAGACCTGCCTTGAGCCCGACAATATATATTGTGTGGCAAAGGGAATGGAAGTGTGATGTACATGTTCGCCAACCGGTTTCATAGTGTGCTTGGTGGTTGTTATGCCTTGCTAGAGGCCACTACCAACCGTGCAGTTCGGAGGTGATCCGAGTTGTGGCCAAGTCACTTGACCTAAGGGGTCGCGCGCTTAAGGGAAGGAACTTGTGAGGCCGGACCGGACTCCACGAGTCAAATGTGATCCTAGTCGGACTCAGATCCCGGCCGAACAGATTTTGGGCTTTAGGGTCCGTTTGAGGCCCAAGTGTTGAGCCCGCGACGGGCGCCTATATAAAGTGGAGGTGCGGAGCACTCATTCGGTTGATAGCTTCGGCGCTGTCACTAGGGTTTGCATGTGTTGCGAATAGCCACCTCCACTCGCCGCCGAGTGTGTGATCGGACCTAGCAGTCCGCCGCACGGTGTTCCTCCTGCACGCGTGGATGCCGTTAGAGGTGGTGCACCTGCGCCACTCAGGCGAACTTGTACGTGGGATCGGACGATCGGCTGTTTGAGGGAGAGCGGGCGAGAAGGAGACGATCCACGTTGACGCGCTGCCCCAACTCTTCTTCCGCTGCACGACACTGCACGTCTAGTGGTAACGATCTATGATCCATCTCCCATAACATGTTATTGGTTGTTCTACGCGTAGAAAAATTTAAATTTGCAGTCGACGCACCCTACCGTAGATCCCAACAGATCTGCTAGTTGGCGTTTCATTTGGCTGGGGATTGGGGCTCCTCGTTCTTGTCCTATGGGTTAGGGTTTTGCACCATGGCTTCGAGTACGTCCAAATTGAGTGTGCATGATCAGGATGAGATGATGAAGCGTCTAGGACTTACGGAAGAAGACCTAGATGATGTTGTTTACGAGATGAAAGATCCGCCGCCAGCGAAAACTATTAGATGGCTAGCAGTTGTGAGAGTTCATACGGAGAAGCACTTTAGCGAGTTTTGGTTTTGCAAAAGTATGGGAATAGCATGGGATTTGGCTAAGGATGTGAAGTTCATATTGCTTGGAAAACAACACGTTCACAACACAGTCCATGTGTTCCATGAACCATCCAAGACAACCCGGTCCTGATGGTTGCATACGATGGTTTCTCTACGCTGTCGTTGATTCAGCTGTACTCATTTAAAATTTGGATTCAAATACATGATATATCATATGGCTATAGTTCAATGGTGAAGTCTTTGGCATCTAAAGTAGGCGAATTTGTTTATGCGAGGTAGCCGTTTAATGATCTCTCTGAAATTTTAAACCGAGCTAGAGTTCGTCTGGATGTAAAGAAGCCCTTAAAAAGGTTGCATCGATGGTTAGGGATAGTAAAAAGCAAGTTTTTTATGGTATGGTTGGAACCTGGGTATGGAATGTGGAGATGGAATTCATTATCCGTCCACTCTATACTTGAAAGATCTGCTTCCAAATTGGTTCATGCGGTCAGGTGGTGGCCGTGGCCATGCTCGAGGTTCTGGTCGCTTCGAGGGAGATGATCAGGTGCTTGGACTATGAGATGATCAAGACTATGAAAGCCATGACCACGAGCTGGAATATGTTCACGAGGATGATCTTGACAAAGAAGAGCTCCTGCGTCAACTGGAAATTATTAGGCAATGCAAAGCAGCGCATGCCAATACTGATGTTAAGGCGGTTGTTAATGTTGAAGCTGGAAAGATGACGGACCATGATAGGTTGAACACCGAACAGAAGTGCAAGCGGGAGTTACTCGCACTACCAACTTCTGATGGTGAAAAAATAGAAGACATGATGCAAAAGCTTGATTTTCAGAAGAAACCGAGGATGGTGCCTTGACCCCGACTCTTGAAAGGGACCTGAAGAGGTCAAAGAAGGGATTAAATAGTGCAAGGAGTTTCACTAATGATAGATCGGTGGGCTTCGGGCTGGAGCAGCACCAGAAGCAATGAATCTTTTATGCCAGAATTGCCGGGGGGGGGGGGGGGGGGGGTGCTCTCGGACAATTCATGATGTTTGTCCTCTTGTGCACAACCACTCCCACAAATCGATGTTCTTATGTTAGATTAGATAGAAAAGGGGGAAGTGAAAACATACAGGGCTAGGCTTGGTTTAAGAGGTTTTGAAGGTGTTTGTAGTAAAGGTAACTGAGGTGGATTAGCTCTTTATTGGCATGAATCTATCAGTGTAAGTGTTCAAGCTGCTTAAGATAGATATATAGGTGCATTTGTTTGTTGTCCGGATGATGAACTAGTCTGTGAACCTAGAACCGAGAATACACACTTCATGTGGTCAACTACTGAGACCTAAAATTGCAATCTGACCTTCCATGGTTGCTTGTAGGTGATTTTAACAAGGTGATGCAAAGTTTTGAGCATGTTTCTACTACATCAAGGTCTAAAGATCAAATCCTAGCCTTACGAGGCGTTCTTGAGACGTGCAACCTGACGGCCATGGTTTATCCTCTACACATGTGATGACCAACGTGATGATAATGCGAATGTTGAAGTATGCCTTGACAGAGGAGTTGCGGATATACAATGGAGGAATATTTTTTTCTCAAAGCTCGGTTTAACATCTTATTTGTCCGATATTGGACCATTTCCCATCGTTACTTGCTTTAATGAGATTGAGGCCTTACCAAGGAAGAGTACTATGCGGTATGAAGTGATGAGGGAGAGGAGCCCTGCAATCCTGGAGATAATAGCGAATGCTTGGGCCGAGGTAAACAATATTCATGATTTGGGCGATGTAAAAAATTCTCTTGCTAAATTAATGTGTTTGTTGCATAATTGGAGTACAAAAATTGGAAACGACTCAAAAGAAGGTGAAAAGTCTAGATCGAGGCTTGAGGTATTAATGCTCATGAATGCAGATATATGTGAAATAAAAAGCCCTAACTGATAAAATGGATGAACTCCTATATCGAGAAGAGAAGAGATGTGGTACGTTCGGTTCTGCATGTTACTAACTGCCGGTTTTAAGGAGAAATATTTAGGGCTACCTACACCTGAAGGAAGAACGAATAGAGGGAAGTTTCAAAATTTGCAAGCAATAACAAAAAGAATGATGATTTGTGGAGATGCAAATTTAGCTAAAACTGGAAAATAGATTTTTTTTAAGTTCGTTGCCCAAGCTCTTCCTACTTATATCACAGGGGTCTTCAAACTACCTTCCTCGGTGTGTGATGACATAAACAAGATAGTGCATAATTTTATTGGGGCTCAAAAAAGGGGGGAAATCTCATTGGATTGGATGGCGGAATTTGATCAAGGTGAAAGGGCACGGTGGCCTTGGCTTTAGGGATTTTAGACTCTTTAATCAAGCCATCCTGGCTTGGCAAGCGATGTGCGCAGGTGCTTAAAGCAAAATATATCGTAATGGTCGGCTAGAAGATGCGGTGTTCACATGCAATGCTTCTACTAGGCAAGCTATTTCATATGGGCTTGAGCTCCTAAAGAAGCACATCCTATGTCGCGTGGGTAATGCTGAAAGCATTCAAAGTTTGAGGGATATATGGATCCCATGGCTCCCATTGAGTACTCTCGTCACCACAAAGGGCCGGTGCCGCCTAAAGTGGGTGTCGTAGCTCCTTGATGTGCGTGGTGCATGGCGGTTGGACCTTATCCAACAAAATTTTCCTCCAGTGCGATATTGATGAAATTCTGCGTAGTGAGCCTTCCGCTCGGCTTGCTGGCAACTTCATAGCATGAGCGTCGGAGAAGAATGGCATTTTCTCCTCGAGGAGTGCCTATTGTTATGTGTTGGTTGATCTTCAACAACCTTCTATAGGAGCCACGAGCAAGGCATCGGTCGGATTTAGGGTCGTCTGGGCATCGTTATGAAGGTACCCTGCTCCACCTAAGGTATGTACCTTTGCGTGGAGAGTGGTCACAACTTCTTTACCCACTTGGAACATCAAATATGTTAGGTACATGGAGATGACTAACATATGCCCAGTGTGTGGTACTGAGCCGAAAAACTCTTTCCATGCCCTATGAAAGCTATGTCGGAAATATGGCAGTTACCAAGTAAGTACTCCCTCCGTCCGGAAATACTTGTCGGAGAAATGGATGTATCTAGACATATCTTAGTTCTAGATATATCCATTTTTATGCATTTGTGCGACAAGTATTTTCGGATGGAGGGAGTATCTTGTGGGGGCACACGGAAAATGAATGGCTCTTGTAGATAAGGCAGTCGCCACATTTGCCATCGCGAACACCTTTACATCGCGCTCCAATGCTTACACTGGTGCGAGACACACCACTACCACCACCAGATGAGCACAGACGCCATGGAGCCGTGGCATGGGGAACGTGAAGCCAGTCGGCCAAATCGCGGACACCACCACCGACGAGAACACAGGCATACCAATATGCCATTCTATGTAAACACAACTGCAAACAGGTAAGCAGGACACGTGGCGTGTGACCTCGTTCCACCTGTATAGCCAGCCCAGCTCCTAACGTGGCACACCATCCTACAAGTCTATCTTCCACATGGAAAAACGATAAAACTGATGGCATCTCTTCACTTGTCTCTGCATGCTACCGCTCAAACTCGATGGCATGATCTCCTTTGTTGCGTGCATGCCAGTGCCACACCGATCAAACCCGGCCGATGGCATCGTTTATCTGCTCAGGGGGTGGTTAGGGTGGATTTAATGGCACGGGAGGCTACCAGCAAAGCACGGACGATATGACACCGCCAATGTTGCTGTCGTCTTGCATGAAAATGAAGCGCAATAGGCTAACGGCGCCTCATGCATGCATGCATGGCTTAGCTTAGAAAGAATTAAACCTAGGTGTGGCTAGGCCCATGTCAACCGTACGTCCGTCCTCTTGATCCCCATCGATCGTTCTTTACTGGAGTACTAGGCATGTCGACCAGGGGCTTTATTCACCGATAGTCATGGCCCGAATGATGCAGTCATGTCCAAGAATCTTGCGAGAGCTGCACGATCGATCGAACCTAGCTACATTCAACGGCATGGCAACGGAAAGTACGCAATGTGCTGTACAGCTCTCTCGTGGTCCGTTCTTACGCCGAATCTTATTACCATCTGGTGTGTCGTCCGAATGGAGCCCAGACCCAGCTAGCTTTCAAGCGGGTGCTGAAAAAATAGGTTAATGCCAGCTTTCTGGTTTCAACAAGATCGCTGGCCAAGAGCGCCTATAAAAGGAGCCGCGCGCCACTGAGCTTCTCTCACGTCCTCTCCTCCTGTCTGCTCTCACCCTCCACAACTGAACACTCCATGGGGGCCTTCTCCTACCACGCCGCCCACATGGCGGCGCTCACGCTGGCGATGCTGCTGGCATTGCTGCGGGTGTGCGCCGCCGGCAACCCGCCGTTCTCGTGCGGCCAGGGAGCCCCGACGCAGGGCCTCGCGTTCTGCAACCCGGCGCTGCCGCCCGCGCAGCGGGCGGCGGACCTGGTGGCGCGGCTGTCGCTGGCGGAGAAGGTGTCGCAGCTGGGCGACGAGGCGCCGGGGGTGCCGCGGCTGGGCGTGCCGCCGTACAAGTGGTGGTCGGAGGGCCTCCACGGGCTCTCCTTCTGGGGCCACGGCATGCACTTCGACGGCGCCGTCCGCGCCATCACCAGCTTCCCGCAGGTGCTGCTCACCGCCGCCGCCTTCGACGAGCAGCTGTGGTACCTCATCGGGCAGGTATGCAATGCACGCTGCACCTCCACTCGACGGGGAGATGGGCCAAGGGGCCGCTAGAAAGCGTAGTTACTGGTCTGGGTGGGAGTAGGTAGGATGGGGTGTGGGACGGAACAGGCTCCGATCGAATCCAGCGTTTTGGACTCTCTCCCACCACACCAGTCGTCGAGCATACATCGTGGTCTTGCTCTCCTGCTTCGTGGTCTACCAGGAGACGCCGCCCCGCCCAGCAGTTTCTCTCGGAAGGACACTCTGATGGTGATGTGGTGGCCATGACGTGGAAGCAGGTGCACCTCCTCGTCTGGTTAAGCCGGACCAACTCGGCGTAGCGGTGCATAAGTACACCTTTTTGAGAGAGAAAAAAAGGTCCGGGTAAATTCATTTGATCGGTTCGGACGCTTTATTTTTAAAATGATTAAAGTGAAAAAGTAGTAGGATTATTTTTTTTGCTAAATTAAAGTGAAAGTTTGTCTCCCGCTTTTTTATACGCTTATACACCTGCTTTGAAAGTTTATAAGCGTATAAAAAATTGGCAAAGCATGTGTAAAATATGAAATTCAGTCTAAATTACAACAAAGATAGAAAATCATTATATTGTCTCATGCATATGATTATATCTTGCTTTTGCAAGGTCCCCTGTCCCGTCATGTATGACGTTTTTTGACATTACATTAGTTTCAAAAAACGTCTTACATTATGAGATGGAGAGAACAGTTAGCTACTTAAGGCTCCACCAATTAACCCATACTAGCCACATTTCCGTAGTGGCAGGACAGAAACGGACAACTTAATTTCCGGTAAACCGAAAGTGCAGATGAAAGTAACATGATTGCACTACAGGGAAAGGTCGGTGTGCAGCAAATTGGTTCATTAGGATCGCTACCTATCGATAGGAAAATGAATGAGCGAGCAAACATGCATGTAGTCCTAAACGTCCATCTAGCTAGCCTTTTGTGCGTAACCAACAACCTATGTTTATTCCTGTGCTGGCCCTGGCTAGAGTGTACCCACCACCATATCTTGTACAGCGTCCTTGGTGGTAGCTATGGGGCGTTGCTCATTTGGGCCGGCCCCGATATTAATTAGTGATAACGTCTTATCTTATGTGATGGGGTACTACTTAATCTGCTATATATGTTGTAGATCGCTCCGTTGGATCTAGATTGTTTGGTCGGTCACATGTTGTGTACGATGTTTTACTATATAGTTTTCCTCAAAAAAATGTTTAACTATATACTCCCTCCATCCTACAATATTAAAACGTTTTTCAAGCTAACATAGCTTGAAAAAGGTTCTTATATTATGGGACGAGAAGGGAGTAGTTGTCATTGTTGTTTTACTTTCTCCTTGTAGCGTGACACAGTCTAGAGACCATAGAATGTAGGAGTAATTCGCAAGGTTCGACAGCGATGCTGGTAACCTTTTTGAGAACCACTTTTGACTTTGCCTGGGATACGCATAAAAGCGTGAGCAATTGGCATTTTGGACACAATCATTGTCCTGGTTACCGAGTGATGATCCATAAGTGTAAACCCTCTCATTCATGCCACACGTGCCCGTCTTTGTCACTTGTCACTGTGTGGCCTCCCTCCATGTTCTTTTTGATCTCATCGATTGATTACTACAGCTCTTTTTAATGGGGTTGGTACTTTGTACTCCCTCAAAGTGATCCCACTTAGCTGGGCACCGAACGGGCGCGTGTACCGGAAGCATATGTCCTGCAAATCTAGAGTCCAAATTGCCTGCCATGTGAATGAAATGCAGTACTCTTTCTACCTGTGATGGGTGAAAAATGGTGGTGCAGGCGATCGGGACGGAGGCTCGGGCGCTGTACAACCTGGGCCAGGCGGAGGGGCTCACCATCTGGTCACCCAACGTGAACATCTTCCGCGACCCGCGGTGGGGCCGCGGCCAGGAGACCCCCGGCGAGGACCCCACCACGGCGAGCAAGTACGCCGTGGCGTTCGTGCGGGGCCTGCAGGGCAGCTCGCCGACGGTGCTCCAGACCTCGGCCTGCTGCAAGCACGCCTCCGCCTACGACCTCGAGGCCTGGAACGGCGCCATCCGCTACAACTTCAACGCGAGGGTGACGGCCCAGGACATGGCGGACACCTTCAACCCGCCTTTCAAGAGCTGCGTGGAGGAAGGCCGGGCCAGCTGCGTCATGTGCGCCTACACCACCATCAATGGCGTCCCCGCCTGCGCCAGCAACGACCTCCTCTCCAGGACCTTCAAGGGAGACTGGGGCTTGAACGGGTACGTTTCGTCGGACTGTGATGCCGTGGCGCTCATGCACGACGCGCAGTTCTATCGGCCCTCGCCGGAGGACACGGTCGCAGTTGCCCTCAAGGCCGGTGAGTGCACCAAAACCACCATGAGAATGGTCATCTTATTTATTGCAGTTAATATTGTGAGAAAAATTTGATATAAAAAATGTTGCGAATTGTTTGCAGGGTTGGATTTGAACTGCGGGAACTACACACAGGTGCACGGCATGGCCGCGGTGCGGCAGGGAAGGATGACGGAGCAGGACGTGGACAGGGCCCTCCGTAACCTCTTCGCCGTCCGGATGCGGCTCGGACACTTCGACGGGGACCCCCGGGGCAGCGCGCTGTACGGGGGCCTTGGCGCCAAGGACGTGTGCTCGCCCACGCACAAGAACCTGGCACTCCAGGCGGCCACGAGCGGCATCGTCCTGCTCAAGAACGACGCCGGCATCCTCCCGCTTCGACGGGGCGCGGTGGCGTCCGCCGCCGTCATCGGCCATAATGCCAATGACCCCCGCGCGCTCAATGGCAATTACTTCGGCCCTCCGTGCGAGACCACGACGCCGCTGCAGGGGCTCCAGGGGTACGTGCAGAACGTCAGGTTCCTGGCCGGGTGCGACTCGGCGGCGTGCGGCTTTGCCGCGACGGGCCAGGCGGTGGGGTTAGCGGCCTCGTCGGACTACGTGTTCCTGTTCATGGGCCTGAGCCAGGCGCAGGAGCAGGAGGGGCTCGACAGGACGAGTCTTCTGCTGCCAGGGAAGCAGCAGAGCCTTATCACCGCAGTCGCCAACGCGGCGAAACGGCCGGTGATCCTGGTGCTCCTCACCGGCGGTCCGGTTGACGTGACATTCGCCAAAGGTAACCCCAAGATCGGTGCAATTCTGTGGGCCGGCTACCCTGGTCAGGCCGGCGGGCTCGCCATCGCCAGGGTCCTCTTCGGAGATCACAACCCCAGCGGCAGGCTGCCGGTGACGTGGTACCCGGAGGAGTTCACCAAGGTGCCCATGACGGACATGCGGATGCGCGCCGACCCGGCCACCGGATACCCCGGCCGGAGCTACCGCTTCTACCAGGGCAACGCCGTCTACAAGTTTGGTTACGGCCTCAGCTACTCCAAGTTCTCTCGCCAACTAGTTGTCTCCGGTACCGGCAACGAAGCACCGAACACGAATCTGCTCGCCGGCCTGGCCGCCACGCCAACTGCCGACGGCGGCGCGAGCTACGTGGTCGAGGAGATCGGGGCCGACGGGTGCGAGCAGCTCAAGTTCCCGGCAGTGGTCGAGGTGCAGAACCACGGTCCCCTGGACGGGAAGCACTCGGTGCTGATGTTCCTCCGGTGGCCCAACGCGACGGGTGGGCGTCCGGTGAGCCAGCTGATTGGGTTCCGAACCCATCATCTCAAGGCCGGCGAGAAGGCCAGCCTCAGGTTCGACGTCAGCCCGTGCGAGCACTTCAGCAGGGCGAGGGAGGATGGCAAGAAGGTGATCGATGGAGGCTCACATTTCCTCAGGGTTGGCAAGGACGAGCACGAGATCAGCTTCGAGTCCTGAATCCGGAGCCCATTCTGGCTCTGGCACGGGTAGAAGACGGACAGCAGTGACCTTATTTATCAGTAGTTACACACAATTTAATTATTGGTTTAAGTTATAATTCAGTTGCCTCAGAAATACTGTAGCATTGAGGCATGCATTAAGGAAAGGTTAAGGGAAACACCGAGACATGTTTTAATACTCCCGAATTATATATATTGTAATTTGCACATATGTCGAAAATTCAAAATAGAGTTAATAAAAAGGTATGTCTAGCTCTCATCCATATCCCCATCTAAATAAAATTAAAATGGAAAAAGAAGAAAGAAGAAAGAAAAGGAGACAATCAGCATGAATCTTTGCGTAAAATCAAATGGCACAAGAGTTAGATGAGACTTTGTTAGCTCGGCCTATCAGGCCCTATGCCGTGTGTCGGTTCTACAGTGGCTATCCCCGTTGTTGAAGGCGCCGATGCCCTTGAAGATTAAGATTTTCGTTTGTCAGCTTCTCCGAGATCGTCTTCCTTCGGGAACCGAGGTGCTGAAGCGCCAGGGTCCGGGCGATGGCATGTGCCCTTTGTGCCATGTCCTGGAAACGGGAACGCACATTGTGTTCTCATGCGTCGCAGCTCAGGCTCTCTGGTGCTTTGTTCGTGAGGCTTTAGGACCGGAGTGGGAGGCCGTTGACCTTGCACGGTTTCTGCAGGTTAGGGCCATTCAGGATGGCCGTAAGCGCCGATTGTTCTGGCTCATCTTCGCGGCTATGATGTGGACTTTTTGGACTACTCGCAATAAGATGGTGATTGAACGGGTGTTCCCGAGACGTGCTTCTGACTCGTTCTTCAAATTTCTTGCCTTCCTGCAGCACTGGCATCCGCTCGCTAGGCCAAGGGATCGTGACCATCTTCAGCGCCTTCTTGACGCACTGGTGTCTACCGCGCGTCGACTCGGTGATCGCTCGACAGACTCGTAGCTTGCCCCTGGTGGTTTTTTCTGTTTCCTCTTAGTTCTTTGGGCATCATTGTGCTGTGGCCCTAACATTTTTCTTTTTGACCTTGCTTGGGACGTGGTTGTATGGACTTATGTTTTATCTATAAAGCGGGGCGAAAGCCTGCTTTGAGATGAGGCTTTGTTAAATAGTAGTATGAGAATTGGCGAATCTGTTAACAAAAAACCCGACTTATTCAACCATAAGAGTTGTACATGAAGGATAAAAGGCTGGTTGGGCTCGTATCTACTGAAATGAAAAGGTTTAAACAACTTTGAGTCTGGATGAATTGGAAGAGTCCGTTCAGTTTTGATTGGTGGACTAGGTTCAAAGTTGCCCAACAACAAAGTAAGAGAAACTAACTGATAGAGGGTTGCCGGACAAACCTATGTCCCTTTTTCTTTCGAGAGTCCCTGTTCAGCGCTTAAGGGCTCTTCAATGATTGTAAGATAGTTGTCGGTAGACTTTGCCACATAGAATTTTTTATGATATGTCATGCAATAAATGGGGAAAGAGAGGAAGGTTGTATATATATGAACCAACACCCCTTTGAAGGAAATATGTCCTAGAGGCAATAATAAAGTTATTATTTATTTTCTCATATCATGATAAATGTTTATTATTCATGCTAGAATTGTATTAACCGGAAACATGATACATGTGTGAATACATAGACAAACATATAGTCACTAGTATGCCTCTACTTGACTAGCTCATTAATCAAAGATGGTTATGTTTCCTAACCATAGACATGTGTTGTCATTTGATTAATGGGATCACATCATTAGGAGAATGATGTGATTGACATGACCCATCCCGTTAGCTTAGCACATGATCGTTTAGTATTCTGCTACTGCTTTCTTCATGACTTATACATATTCCTGTAACTATGAGAATTATGCAACTCCCGTTTACCGGAGGAACACTTTGGGTACTACTAAACGTCACAACGTAACTGGGTGATTATAAAGGAGTACTACAGGTGTCTCCGAAGGTACATGTTGAGTTGGCGTATTTCGAGATTAGGTTTTGTCACTCCGATTGTCGGAGAGGTATCTCTGGGCCCTCTCGGTAATACTCATCACTTAAGCCTTGCAAGCATTATAACTAATGAGTTAGTTATGAGATGACGTATTACAGAACGAGTAAAGAGACTTGCCGGTAACGAGATTGAACTAGGTATTGGATACCGACGATCAAATCTCGGGCAAGTAACATACCGATGACAAAGGGAACAATGTATGTTGTTATGCGGTTTGACCGATAAAGATCTTCGTAGAATATGTAGGAACCAATATGGGCATCCAGGTCCCGCTATTGGTTATTGACCGAGAATGGTTTTAGGTCATGTCTACATAGTTCTCGAACCCGTAGGGTCCGCACGCTTAACGTTTCGATGGCAGTTTTATTATGAGTTTACAAGTTTTGATGTACCGAAGTTTGTTCGGAGTCCCGGATGTGATCACGGACATGACGAGGAGTCTCGGAATGGTCGAGACATAAAGATTGATATATTGGAAGCCTGTGTTTGGACATCGGAATAAAAATCAGCATTTTACCGGAGTACCGGGAGGTTACCGGAACCCCCCGGGGGGTTAATGGGCCTACATGGGCCATGAGGGAGAAGAGGGAAGGGGCCAGGAGGGGCCGCGCGCCTCTCCCCCTCCTAGTCCTAATAGGACAAGGGAAGGGGGGCGGCGCCCCCCCTTTCCTTCCCCTCTTCCTCCTCTTTCCCCCTTCTCCTACTCCTACTTGGAAAGAGGGAGTCCTACTCCCGGTGGGAGTAGGACTCCCCCCCTTGGCGCGCCCTCTAGGCCGGCCGCCTCCTTCCCCCTGGCTCCTTTATATACGGGGGCGGGGGGCACCCCAAAGACACACAAGTTGATCTACGGATCGTTCCTTAGCCGTGTGCGGTGCCCCCTTCCACCATATTCCACCTCGGTCATATCGTCGCGGAGTTTAGGCGAAGCCCTGCGCCGGTAGAACATCATCATCGTCACCATGCCGTCGTGCTGACGGAACTCATCTCCGGAGCCTTTGCTGGATCGGAGGGCCGGAGATCGTCATCGAGCTGAACGTGTGCTGAACTCGGAGGCCCCGTACGTTCGGTGCTTGGATCGGTCGGATCGTGAAGACGTACGACTACATCAACCGCGTTGTGCTAACGCTTCCGCTTACGGTCTACGAGGGTACGTGGATGAACACTCTCCCCTCTCGTTGCTATATCATCACCATGATCTTGCGTGTGCGTAGGAAAATTTTTGAAATTACTACGTTCCCCTACAGTGGTATCAGAGCCTAGGTTTTATGCGTTGATGTTATATGCACGAGTAGAACACAAGTGAGTTGTGGGCGATACAAGTCATACTGCTTACCAGCATGTCATACTTTGGTTTGGCGGTATTGTGAGATGAAGCGGCCCGGACCGACATTACGCGTACGCTTACGCGAGACTGGTTTCACCGTTACGAGCACTCGTGCTTAAAGGTGACTGGCGGGTGTCTGTCTCTCTCACTTTAGCTGAATCGAGTGTGGCTACGCCCGGTCCTTGCGAAGGTTAAAACAACACCAACTTGACGAACTATCGTTGTGGTTTTTTGATGCGTGGGTAAGAACGGTTCTTGCTAAGCCCGTAGCAGCCACGTAAAATTTGCAACAACAAAGTAGAGGACGTCTAACTTGTTTTTGCAGGGCATGTTGTGATGTGATATGGTCAAGACGTGATGCTATATTTTATTGTACGAGATGATCATGTTTTGTAACCGAAGTTATCGGCAACTGGCAGGAGCCATATGGTTGTCGCTTTATTGTATGAAATGCAAACGCCCTGTAATTGCTTTACTTTATCACTAAGCGGTAGCGATAGTCGTAGAAGCAATAGATGGCGTAACGACAACGATGCTACGATGGAGATCAAGGTGTCGCGCCGGTGACGATGGTGATCATAACGGTGCTTCGAAGATGGATATCACAAGCACAAGATGATGATGGCCATATCATATCACTTATATTGATTGCATGTGATGTTTATCCTTTATGCATCTTATCTTGCTTTGATTGACGGTAGCATTTTAAGATGATCTCTCACTAATTATCAAGAAGTGTTCTCCCTGAGTATGCACCGTTGCAAAAGTTCTTCGTGCTGAGACACCACGTGATGATCGGGTGTGATAGGCTCTACGTTCAAATACAACGGGTGCAAAACAGTTGCACACGCGGAATACTCAGGTTATACTTGACGAGCCTAGCATATACAGATATGGCCTCGGAACACGGAGACCGAAAGGTCGAGCGTGAATCATATAGTAGATATGATCAACATAGCAATGTTCACCATTGAAACTACTCCATCTCACGTGATGATCGGACATGGTTTGGTTGATTTGGATCACGTGATCACTTAGATGACTAGAGAGATGTCTGTCTAAGTGGGAGTTCTTAAGTAATATGATTAATTGAACTTAAATTTATCATGAACTTAGTACCTGATAGTATCTTGCTTGTCTATGTTTGTTTGTAGATAGATGGCTCGTGCTGTTGTTCCGTTGAATTTTAATGCGTTCCTTGAGAAAGCAAAGTTGAAAGATGATGGTAGCAATTACACGGACTGGTCCGTAACCTGAGGATTATCCTCATTGCTGCACAGAAAAGTTATGTCCTGGAAGCACCGCTAGGTGCCAGGCCTGCTGCTGATGCAACTGACGATGTTAAGAACGTCTGGCAGAGCAAAGCTGATGACTACTCTATAGTTCAGTGTGCCATGCTTTACGGCTTAGAACCGGGCCTTCAACGACGTTTTGAACGTCATGGAGCATATGAGATGTTCCAGGAGTTGAAGTTAATATTTCAAGCAAATGCCCGGATTGAGAGATATGAAGTCTCCAATAAGTTCTATAGCTGCAAGATGGAGGAGAATAGTTTTGTCAGTGAACACATACTCAAAATGTCTGGGTATAATAATCACTTGATTCAACTGGGAGTTAATCTTCCTGATGATAGTGTCATTGACAGAATTCTCCAATCACTGCCACCAAGCTACAAGAGCTTCGTGATGAACTATAATATGCAAGGGATGAACAAGACTATTCCCGAGCTCTTCGCGATGCTGAAAGCCGCGGAGGTGGAAATCAAGAAGGAGCATCAAGTGTTGATGGTTAACAAGACCATTAGTTTCAAGAAGAAGGGCAAAGGGAAGAAGAAGGGGAACTTCAAAAAGAATGGCAAGCAAGTTGCTGCTCAAGAGAAGAAACCCAAGTCTGGACCTAAGCCTGAAACTGAGTGCTTCTACTGCAAGCAGACTGGACACTGGAAGCGGAACTGCCCCAAGTATTTGGCGGATAAGAAGGATGGCAAAGTGAACAAAGGTATATGTGATATACATGTTATTGATGTGTACCTTACTAATGCTCGCAGTAGCATCTGGGTATTTGATACTGGTTCTGTTGCTAATATTTGCAACTCGAAACAGGGACTAGGGATTAAGCGAAGATTAGCTAAGGACGAGGTGACGATGTGCGTGGGAAATGGTTCCAAAGTCGATGTGATCGCGGTCGGCACGCTACCTCTACATCTACCATTGGGATTAGTATTAGACCTAAATAATTGTTATTTGGTGCCAGCGTTGAGCATGAACATTATATCTGGATCTTGTTTGATGCGAGACAGTTATTCATTTAAATCAGAGAATAATGGTTGTTCTATTTATATGAGTAATATCTTTTATGGTCATGCACCCTTGAAGAGTGGTCTATTTTTATTGAATCTCGATAGTAGTGATACACATATTCATAGTGTTGAAACCAAAAGATGCAGAGTTGATAATGATAGTGCAACTTATTTGTGGCACTGCCGTTTAGGTCATATCGGTGTAAAGCGCATGAAGAAACTCCATACTGATGGGCTTTTGGAATCACTTGATTATGAATCACTTGGTACTTGCGAACCGTGCCTTATGGGCAAGATGACTAAAACGCCGTTCTCCGGTACTATGGAGAGAGCAACAGATTTGTTGGAAATCATACATACAGATGTATGTGGTCCAATGAATGTTGAGGCTCGTGGCGGATATCGTTATTTTCTCACCTTCACAGATGATCTAAGCAGATATGGGTATATCTACTTAATGAAACACAAGTCTGAAACATTTGAAAAGTTCAAAGAATTTCAGAGTGAAGTGGAAAATCATCGTAACAAGAAAATAAGTTTCTACGATCTGATCGTGGAGGAGAATATTTGAGTTACGAGTTTGGTCTACACTTGAAACAATGCGGGATAGTCTCGCAACTCACGCCACCTGGAACACCACAACGAAATGGTGTGTCCGAACGTCGTAATCGTACTTTACTTGATATGGTACGATCTATGATGTCTCCTACTGATTTACCGCTATCGTTTTGGGGTTATGCTTTAGAGACGGCCGCATTCACGTTAAATAGGGCACCATCAAAATCCGTTGAGACGACGCCTTATGAACTATGGTTTGGCAAGAAACCAAAGTTGTCGTTTCTTAAAGTTTGGGGCTGCGATGCTTATGTGAAGAAACTTCAACCAGATAAGCTCGAACCCAAATCAGAGAAATATGTCTTCATAGGATACCCAAAGGAGACTATTGGGTACACCTTCTATCACAGATCTGAGGGCAAGATTTTTGTTGCTAAATTCGGATCCTTTCTAGAGAAGGAGTTTCTCTCGAAAGAAGTGAGTGGGAGGAAAGTAGAACTTGATGAGATAACTGTATCTACTCCCTTATTGGAAAGTAGTTCATCACAAGAAACGGTTCCTGTGACAACTACACCAATCAGTGAGGAAGCTAATGATATTGATCATGAAACTTCAGATCAAGTTTCTACAGAACCTCGTAGGTCTACCAGAGTAAGATCCACACCAGAGTGGTACGGTAATCCTATTCTGGAAGTCATGTTACTTGACCATGATGAACCTACGAACTATGAGGAAGCGATGATGAGCCCAGATTCCGCAAAATGGCTAGAGGCCATGAAATCTGAGATGGGATCCATGTATGAAAACAAAGTATGGACTTTGGTAGACTTGCCCGATGATTGGCAAGCTATTGAGAATAAATGGATTTTTAAGAAGAAGACTAACGCTGATGGTAATGTAACTGTCTATAAAGCTCGACTTGTTGCGAAAGGTTTTCGACAAGTTCAAGGGGTTGACTACGATGAGACTTTCTCACCCGTAGCGATGTTTAAGTCTGTCCGAATAATGTTAGCCATTGCTGCATTTCATGATTATGAAATTTGGCAAATGGATGTCAAGACTGCATTCTTGAATGGATTTCTAGAAGAAGAGTTGTATATGATGCAGCCAGAAGGTTTTGTTGATCCAAAAGGTGCTAACAAAGTATGCAAGCTCCAGCGTTCCATTTATGGACTGGTGCAAGCATCTCGGAGTTGGAATAAACGCTTTGATAGTGTGATCAAAGCATATGGTTTTATACAGACTTTTGGAGAAGCCTGTATTTACAAGAAAGTGAGTGGGAGCTCTGTAGCATTTCTAGTTTTATATGTAGATGACATATTGTTAATTGGAAATGATATAGAATTTCTGGATAGCATAAAGGGATACTTGAATAAAAGTTTTTCAATGAAAGACCTCAGTGAAGCTACTTATATATTGGGCATCAAGATCTATAGAGATAGATCAAGACGCTTAATAGGACTTTCACAAAGCACTTACCTTGACAAAATTTTGAAAAAGTTCAAAATGGATCAGGCAAAGAAAGGATTCTTGCCTGTGCTACAAGGTGTGAAGTTGAGTCAAACTCAATGCCCGACCACAGCAGAAGGTAGAGAGAAAATGAAAGATGTTCCCTATGCTTCAGCCATAGGCTCTATCATGTATGCAATGCTGTGTACCAGACCTGACGTATGCTTAGCAATAAGCTCGGCAGGAAGGTACCAAAGTAATCCAGGAGTGGATCACTGGACAGCGGTCAAGAACATCCTGAAATACCTAAAAAGGACTAAGGATATGTTTCTCGTATATGGAGGTGACAAAGAGCTAGTCGTAAAAGGTTACGTCGATGCAAGCTTTGACACTGATCTGGACGATTCTAAATTGCAAACCGGATACGTGTTTATATTAAACGGTGGAGCTGTAAGTTGGTGCAGTTCTAAACAAAGCGTCGTGGCGGGATCTACACGTGAAGCGGAGTACATAGCTGCTTCTGAAGCAGCGAATGAAGGAGTCTGGATGAAGGAGTTCATTTCCGATCTAGGTGTCATACCTAGTGCATCAGGACCAATGAAGATCTTCTGTGACAATACTGGTGCAATTGCCTTGGCAAAGGAATCCAGATTTCACAAGAGGACCAAGCACATCAAGAGACGCTTCAATTCCATTCGGGACCAAGTACAAGTGGGAGACATAGAGATTTGCAAGATACATACGGATCTGAATGTTGCAGACCCGTTGACTAAGCCTCTCTCACGAGCAAAACATGATCAGCACCAAGACTCCATGGGTGTTAGAATCATTACTATGTAATCTAGATTATTGACTCTAGTGCAAGTGGGAGACTGAAGGAAATATGCCCTAGAGGCAATAATAAAGTTATTATTTATTTCCTCATATCATGATAAATGTTTATTATTCATGCTAGAATTGTATTAACCAGAAACATGATACATGTGTGAATACATGGACACACATATAGTCACTAGTATGCCTCTACTTGACTAGCTCATTAATCAAAGATGGTTATGTTTCCTAACCATAGACATGTGTTGTCATTTGATTAATGGGATCACTTCATTAGGAGAATGATGTGATTGACATGACCCATCCCGTTAGCTTAGCACATGATTGTTTAGTATTCTGCTACTGCTTTCTTCATGACTTGTACATATTCCTGTAACTATGAGAATTATGCAACTCCCGTTTACCGGAGGAACACTTTGGGTACTACCAAACGTCACAACGTAACTGGGTAATTATAAAGGAGTACTACAGGTGTCTCCAAAGGTACATGTTGAGTTGGCGTATTTCGAGATTAGGTTTTGTCACTCCGATTGTCGGAGAGGTATCTCTGAGCCCTCTCGGTAATACTCATCACTTAAGCCTTGCAAGCATTATAACTAATGAGTTAGTTATGAGATGACGTATTACAGAACGAGTAAAGAGACTTGCCGGTAACGAGATTGAACTAGGTATTGGATACCGACGATCAAATCTCGGGCAAGTAACATACCGATGACAAAGGGAACAATGTATGTTGTTATGCGGTTTGACCGATAAAGATCTTCGTAGAATATGTAGGAACCAATATGGGCATCCAGGTCCCGCTATTGGTTATTGACCGAGAATGGTTTTAGGTCATGTCTACATAGTTCTCGAACCCGTAGGGTCCGCACGCTTAACGTTTCGATGACAGTTTTATTATGAGTTTACAAGTTTTGATGTACCGAAGTTTGTTCGGAGTCCCGCATGTGATCACGGACATGACGAGGAGTCTCGGAATGGTCGAGACATAAAGTTTGATATATTGGAAGCCTATGTTTGGACATCGGAATAGTTCCGGGTGAAATCGGCATTTTATCGGAGTACCGGGAGGTTACCGGAACCCCCCGGGGGGTTAATGGGCCTACATGGGCCATGAGGGAGAAGAGGGAAGGAGCCAGGAGGGGCCGCGCGCCCCTCCCCCTCCTAGTCCGAATAGGACAAGGGAAGGGGGGCGGCGCCCCCCCTTTCCTTCCCCTCTTCCTCCTCTTTCCCCCCTTCTCCTACTCCTACTTGGAAAGAGGGAGTCCTACTCCCGGTGGGAGTAGGACTCCCCCCCTTGGCGCGCCCTCTAGGCCGGCCGCCTCCTCCCCCCTGGCTCCTTTATATACGGGGGCGGGGGGCACCCCAAAGACACACAAGTTGATCTACGGATCGTTCCTTAGCCGTGTGCGGTGCCCCCTTCCACCATATTCCACCTCGGTCATATCGTCGCGGAGTTTAGGCGAAGCCCTGCGCCGGTAGAACATCATCATCGTCACCATGCCGTCGTGCTGACGGAACTCATCTCCGGAGCCTTTGCTGGATCGGAGGGCCGGAGATCGTCATCGAGCTAAACGTGTGCTGAACTCGGAGGCCCCGTACGTTCGGTGCTTGGATCGGTCGGATCGTGAAGACGTACGACTACATCAACCGCGTTGTGCTAACGCTTCCGCTTACGGTCTACGAGGGTACATGGACGAACACTCTCCCCTCTCGTTGCTATATCATCACCATGATCTTGCGTGTGCGTAGGAATTTTTTGGAAATTACTACGTTCCCCTACACCCTTGCACAAGCTTCAATGTAGAATGAGAGAGCACCTTATTTATTATCTCACATCCTATTGGGCAAACTAGATACAGCCCATTGGAGATGTTGTATGTTAAGGTGTTGGTTGATGACATGGCATATTTTACCAACAAGCTAACATACAAACTATTGGAGATGCCCTAAGGCGTCGAATCGGGTGTTGGCGCTCGCGCAAGTGCGAGTCGGGCTGCCGCCCATTATTGTCGCTCGCCAGCTAGAAAAACCTAATCTATTTATTTTTTACCGTTGACCATTGACCACTGACTTTTCTATATAGTTCACATAATTTAGAAAAGGTTCATAAAGTCGAAAAAACACGCTTTTTGTGTTTTCATGAAGTTTTTTTCCGGGGATATGGATTTTGCTTGATTTTTCTATTTCTTTTTCTTGATCTTTTCTACACATGTTTTTTAATCTTTTTTTTCTTTTCCTCGCGTGAATCACATCATGTGAAAAAGCACAGTTGTGCTTCCATGTGAAACTCGGGAGTGCTTCTGGTTTTCGATTTGTTTTTGGTTTTCATTGTTTGGGTTTCCAGTTCTTTTATCTTCGGATTTTTTTTCTTTTCCAGTATTTTATCTTTCTGGTTTATTTGGTTTCCTGTTTTTTCAGATAACTGGGTTTTTTCTCATTTTTAAAAGACATCCAAACTATTAACATGGGATCTAGTTTTAAAAATATCGATGTGAAAAACGAAACAACGAAAACGGTTTACAATTTGGACACAATTTAAGAGATAACACATTTTGAAAAAACTAATGAACGAATAATAGCACAAAATTCCCATGTTGCGATAAGTATCACTAATGCGTGCACATTTTTCACCATAAAAGGAGATGGGAGTGACCTTTACAAGGGATACCCTCTAACTAGTGTTTTGTGTGTGTTGGGAGAGTACCTCTTTGTGTGTGTAGCGGCCGAGGATCCTCTCATGTGTGACTCTCACACCTCTTCACACAGTTGATGCTCTCATCTAGGTCAAATACACATGGGCTTGGGCCCTATGCCAACAGTGGGATGGGACACACCCCATACCGGTCAACACTCCCCCTCAAGATGGGTGGTAGATATCTATCATTCCCATCTTCTCACACGCCGATCTGCATTCTCTAATTCTTAGTAATTTAGTCAAGCAATCTACAATTTGTTGTCCTGAACTCACATACTCTATCTTGATAATCCCAACATCCAATTTTTCTTTGATAAAGAATCTATCAATCTCCACATGTTTGGTTCTATCATGTTGAACTGGGTTGTTTGCTATGTTAATTGCCGACCTGTTGTCGCACCATACATTCATGCAACTGGTCTTCAATATCTTCAGCTCATCTAATAGAGCTCTTGTCCATAACAACTCATTCAATCCCTGAGACATGGATCTGTATTTGGCCTCTACAGTTGATTTGGAAACAACGGGTTGTTTCTTGCTTCTCCAAGACATTAAATTTGCTCCTACAAAAATACAATGGCCTGAAGTTGATCTCCGATCCTATCATCCAGGCAGCTAGCCCAATCAGCATCACAATAGCCATCCACAACAAGATGTCCATGACTTTTGTTTATTAGTCCCTTTGCAGGAGAACCCTTCAAGTATCTCAGGATTCGGTATACTGCCTCCAGATGTTCACTTCTAGGCTCATGCATATATCTGCTCACAACACTTACTACAAATGCAATGTTTGGTCGTGTATGACACAAGTACAACAATCTTCCCACCAATCATTGATATTTTTCTTTATCCACCAGATCACATGATTGGGCAGTTACTTTATGATTTTGATCAATTGGGGTTGAAGCAGCTCGACAACCCAACATGCCAACATCACAGAGGAGATCCAGGGTATACTTTCTTTGAGAAAGAGTTATTCCTTTTCCAGACCTTGCCACTTCTATACCAAGGAAGTACTTGAGTTGACCAAGATCTTTAACTTTGAATGCCTTACTCAGACACCCCTTTAACCTTGCTATCTCTACATCATCATCGCCAGTGATAATGATATCATCAACATAACCTGCAAGGATGGTCATTTTTCCTTTAGAGTGTCTATAAAACAATGTATGGTCACCATTACATTGTCCATACCCCATGTCACACACAACCCATCTAAACTTGTCAAACCAAGCTCTTGGAGACTGTTTCACTCCATAAAGAGCTTTCTTTAGCCTGCATACCTTGCCAGCTGTCTCAGAAGTAGAGAAACTAGGTGGAATATCCATGTATACCTCCTCCTTCAAGTCCCCATGCAAGAAGGCATTCTTCACATCAAGTTGGTGTAAAGGCCACCCGAAATTTGCTGCACAGGAGATCAGAATCCTCACAGTGTCCATATTTGCTACTGGAACAAAGGTCTCATCATAGTGAATGCCATATGTCTGGCTGTACCCCCTCGCCACAAGCCTTTCTACTTTCTTTGTACCTTTCAACCTTTCCTTGTGCATTCTGCTTCACAGTTTATACCACTTGCAACTAACCGCCTTCTTTCCTGTTGGAAGGGGTGTTAGTACCCATGTCTTGTTCTTACACAGAGCCTCTAGCTCTTCCACCATGGCCACTCGCCACTTTGAGTCCTTCTTTGCCTTCTTCCAGTCAGTCAAAACTGACACAAACTAAAGAGAAGCAACAAATACTTTGCGGGCTGGAAATAATGCTTCATAGGGAACATAATTTCCAATATCATTGCCATCGAATCCATATCATTTCTCTGGTACCCTGTTGGTGCTCGAGTAGTTCTCCTTAAGGCTACCGGCCCTTCATCTTGATCCCCGCCAGAAGAGATGGATATAACATCATTACTACCTTGTTGTTCCGTTAGTGGCGGATCTCGTTGCTCCCCCTGATGTGCAACGCCCTTACCTCGCTTTTGTGAATACACCTTTAGATGCTCCTCCTGCTCTGTTGTCCACCTCGGCACAGCGCCTGAGATGGCGAACGCTTCCGTGAATACACCTTTAGCTTCTCCTCTTGCTCTGATGTCCACCTCGGCACACTACCAACCTGAGCCGGTGCCGGTGTGCCAATCTGCACAACACCGATGGAAGTCAATGCTTCTATCACAGGCGCCACATGAGTTATTGTGGAGTATTCTGTTGCTTGAGGAGACTGGTGCATTATCTGCATTTGTGTGCTACTACTATCCCCCTCTTGACCAATTTCTGGTTGGAGACATTGGTCAAGGTCTTCAAACAAGACACTTAGGTCCGTTTTCTCACCATAGAAAGGTTTCGATTCACGAAACCTAACATCCATGCTCACAAATATCTGCCTCTCAGACGGACTCCAGCATTTGTACCCTCTTTGTCTTGAAGAATACCCAAAAGATATGCACTTGACGGTCCAAGTATCAAATTCGTTAACTGATGGCCAATGATCACGAACAAAACAAGTGGAACCGAACACCTTAGAAGGAACAAGAAATGTATTCTGTGTGAAAACCAAATCACATGGTGATTTCATACCTGCCAACCGGGAAGGTGTGCAGTTGATCAAGAAGGTGTCCATTATTAACCTGACATCTTCACTCCATGTGAACGTGGGCACATTGATGGTGAACATTAGTGCCCGGGCAGACCTCTAGCAGGGACAATGCTCTAATAATGATGATCATCACACTTCTATTTACTTACAACTCGAAAAATTACAACTCAATGCGTAGAACAAACTATGACTCTATGTGAATGCCTCCGGCGGTGTACCGGGATGTGCAATGAATCAAGAGTGACATGTATGAAAGAATTATGAAAGATGGCTTTGCCACAAATACGATGTCAACTACATAATCATGCAAAGCAATATAACAATGATGAAGCGTGTCATAATAAATGGAACGATGGAAAGTTGCATGGCAATATATCTCGGAATGGCTATGGAGATGCCATAATAGGTAGGTATGGTGGCTATTTTGAGGAAGGTATATGGTGGGTGTATGGTACCGGCGAGATTTGCGTGGTACAAGAGAGGCTAGCAATGGTGGAAGGGTGAGAGTGCTTATAATCCACGGACTCAACATTAGTCATAAAGAACTCACATACTTATTGCAAAAATCTATTTGTCATCGAAACAAAGTACTACGCGCATGCTCCTAGGGGGATAGATTGGTAGGAAAAGACCATCGCTCGTCCCCGACCGCCACTCATAAGGAAGACAATCAAAAAATATCTCATGCTCCAACTTCGTTACATAACGGTTCACCATACGTGCATACTACGGGAATCACAAACCTTAACACAAGTATTTCTCAAATTCATAACTACTCACTAGCACGACTCTAATATCACCATCTTTATATCTCAAAACAATCATAAGGAATCAAACTTCTCATAGTATTCAATGCACTTTATATGAAAGTTTTTATTATATCCCTCTTGGATGCCGATCATATTAGGACTAAATTCATAACCTAAGAAAATTACCATGCTGTTCTAAAGACTCTTAAAATAAAATAAGTGAAGCATGATAGTTCATCAATTTCTATAAAATGAAGCCACTGTCGTGCTCTAAAATGATATAAGTGAAGCACTAGAGCAAATGACAAACTACTCCAGAAGATATAAGTGAAGACCAATGAGTAGTCGAATAATTATGCAACTATGTGAAGACTCTCTAACATTTTAAGAATTTCAGATCTTGGGATATTATTCAAACTGCAAGGAAAACAAAATAAAATGACATTTCAAGGATAGCACATATCATGTGAAGAACCAAAAACTTAGGCTCTACCAAAACTGACCAATAGTTGTTGAAGAAGAAAAGTGGGATGCCAACCGGGGCATCCCCAAGCTTAGATGATTGAGACTTCTTGAAATATTAATTAGGGATGCCTTGGGCATCCCCAAGATTGAGATTTTGTGTCTCCTTAATTGCTTTTATATCACGGTTTCCCTAAATCTTAAAAACTTCATCCACACAAAACTCAACAAGAACTCGTGAGATAAGTTAGTATAAATCAACACAATAACCTTATCATTCTCTATAGTAGCAAATCACTAAAATTATTATTTGACATTGCCTGCTAAATGCCTCTACATATTTAACACTCCTATCCTCAAATAAAATCATTAAACAAGCAAACATATGCAAACAATGCAAACATAACAGCAATCTGTCTAAACAGAACAGACTGTAAAGAATGCAAGAGGAATCATACTTCCCAAACTCCAAAAATTCTAAAAAAATATCACACTATACAAAATTTGTTGTTACTCCTCGTGTCAAAATTTCAAAATTTTATCATGTTCTAACTATTCACTAATATTCAAAATATAACAGCTAACTTTCTGTTTTCGAAACAACAATGTATAGACTTGTAAAATAAGCATGGTAAAGGCTACACTTGACTTTTTTTATTGAACTAAAAGATATAAAACATGTCTCTGAATAAACAGCAAGCAAATATAAACAAAAGAAAATGATGCTCCAAGCAAAACACATATCATGTGGTGAATAAAAATATAGCTCCAAGTAAATTTGCCGATGAACGAAGACGAAAGAGGGGATGCCATCCGGGGCATCCCCAAGCTTAGGCTCTTGGTTGTCCTTGAATATTACCTTAGGGTGCCTTGGGCATCCCCAATCTTAGGCTCTTGCCACTCCTTATTCCATAGTCCATCGAATCTTTACCCAAAACATGAGAACTTCACAACACAAAACTCAACAGAAAACTCGTAAGCTCCGTTAGTATAAGAAAATAAATCACCACTTAGGTACTGTTATGAACTCATTTTAAATTCATGTTGGTGTTATATCTACTGTATTCCAACTTCTCCATGGTTCATACCCTCTGATACTACTCATGGATTCATCAAAATAAGCAAATAACGCATAGAAAACAGAATTTGTCAAAAACAGAACAATCTGTAGTAATATGGAAACTTTCCATACTTCTGTAACTCCAAAAAATTTGAAAAATAGGACAATCTAGGCAATTTTATATCAATCTTGTGTAAAATATTTAGATCAAAAGCACGTTCCAGTGAATTTTCAAATTTCCTGGACTGAGCGCAAAAGTTTCTATTTTTGCACAGAATCAAGTCAACTATCATCCACACTATCTCAAAGGCTTTACTTGGCACTTTATTGAAACAAAAGCTATAAAACATGATTACTACAGTAGCATAATCATGTGAACACACACAAACAGTAGGGGTAAATATTGGGTTGTCTCCAACAAGCACTTTTCTTTAATGCCTTTCTAGCTAGGCATGATAATTTCAATGATGCTCACATAAAAGATAAGAATTGAAACATAATGGGAGCATAATGAAGCATATGACTAACACATTTAAGTCTAACCCACTTCCTATACATAGGGATTTTGTGAGCAAACAACTTATGGGAACAAGAATCAACTAGCATAGGAAGGAAAAGCAAGCATAACTTCAAAACTTTAAGCACATAGAGAGAAAACTTGATATTCTTGCAATTCCTACAAGCACATGTTCCTCCCTCATAGTAATTTTAAGTAGCATCATGAATGAATTCAACAATATAACTATCACATAAAGCACTCTTTTCATGATGCATAAGCATTGAATTTTTATTACTCTCAACATAAGCAAATTTCTTCTCATGAATAGTAGTGGGAGCAAACTCAACAAAATAGCTATCATGTGAGGCATAATTAAATTGAAAATTAAAATCAAGATGACAAGTTTCATGGTTATCGTTATTCTTTATAGCATACATGTCATCACAATAATCATCATAGATAGGCATGCTATCATCATAATATATTTTTTCATCGAAACTTGAAGGACTAAAAATATCATCTTCATCAAACATAGCATCCCCAAGCTTGTAGCTTTGCATATCATTAGCATCATGGATATTCAAAGAATTCACACTAAAAACAATGTAATCATGATCATCATTCCAATATTTAGTGCCAAACATTTTATAGACTTCTTCTGCTAACAACTGAGCATGATTTTCCTTTCCATGATTTTCATGAAAGATATTAAAAATATGAAGCATATGAGGCAACCTCAATTCCATTTTTTGTAGTTTTATTTTATAGACTAAACTAGTGATAAAACAAGAAACTAAAAGATTCAATTGCAAGATCTAAAGATATACCTTCAAGCACTAACCTCCCCGGCAACGGCGCCAGAAAAGAGCTTGATGTCTAATACACAACCTTCTTCTTGTATATGTTGTTGGGCCTCCAAGTGTAGAGGTTTGTAGGACAGTAGCAAATTCCCTCAAGTGGATGACCTAAGGTTTATCAATCTGTGGGAGGCAAAGGATGAAGATGGCTCTCTCAAACAACCCTGCAACTAAATAACAAAGTGTCTCTTGTGTCCCCAACACACCCAATACAATGGTAAATTGTATAGGTGCACTAGTTCAGCGAAGAGATGGTGATACAAGTACAATATGAATAGTAGATATAGGTTTTTTATAATCTGAAAATATAAAAACAGCAAGGTAGCAAGTAACAAAAGTGAGCGAAAACGGTATTGCAATGCTTCGAAACAAGGCCTAGGGTTCATACTTTCACTAGTGCAAGTTCTCTCAACAATGATAACATAATTAGATCATATAACAATCCCTCAATGTGCAACAAAGAGTCACTCCAAAGTCACTAATAGCAAAGAACAAACGAAGAGATCACCTCAAAGTTATTCTTTCCGATTAATCCATTGGGCTATTCCTATAAGTCACAAACAGCCCTAGAGTTCATAGTAAAATAACACCTTAAGAAACACATCAACCAAAACCCTAATGTCACTTAGATACTCCAATGTCACCACAAGTATCCGCAGGTTTGATTATACGATATGCATCACACAATCTCAGATTCATCTATTCAAACTAACACAAAGAACTTCAAAGAGTGCTCCAATGTTTCTACCAGAGAGTCAAGACGAAAACGTGTGCCAACCCCTATGCATAAGTTCACAAGGTCACTGAACCCACAAATTGATCACCAAAACATACATCAAGTGGATCACGTGAATATCCCATTGTCACCACAGATAAGCACATGCAAGACATACATCAAGTGTTCTCAAATCCTTAAAGACTCAATCCAGTAAGATAACTTCAAAGGGAAAACTCAATCCATTATAAGAGGTAGAGGGGGAGAAGCATCATAAGACCCAACTATAACAGCAAAGCTTGTGGTACATCAAGACTGTGCCATATCAAGAACACGAGAGAGAGAGAGAGAGAGATCAAACGCATAGCTACTGGTACATACCCGCAGCCCCAAGGGTGAACTACTCCCTCCTCATCATGGAAAGCACCGGGATGATGAAGATGGCCACCGGTGATGATTCCCCCCCCCCCCCAGCAGGGTGCCGAAACAGGGTCCTAATTGGTTTTTGTTGGCTACAGAGGCTTGCGGCGGCGGAACTCCCGATCTAGGTTCTGTTCTGGAAGTTTGGGGATATATAAGAGGTGTTGGCGCCGGGAACAAGTCAGGGGGATCCTCGAGGCAGCCATGAGGTAGGGGCGTGCCCAGGGGGTAGGGCACGCCCTCCACCCTCATGGTGGCCTTGGGACTCTTCTAGTCCATCTCCGATGCTCCGTGGGCTTCTTACGGTCCAAAAATAATCTTCGTAAATTTTCAGGTCAATTGGACTCCATTTGATATTCCTTTTCTGCGATGCCGAAAACAAGGAAAAAACTGAAACTGGCACTGGGCTCTAGGTTAATAGGTTAGTCCCAAAAATCATGTAAAATAGCATATAAATGCATATAAAACATTCAAGATGGATAATATAATATCATGGAACAATAAAAAATACATTTATTGTTCCATGCTATTAATTATATTATCCATCTTGGCCCAGCTGGACGCAGATGACATACAGATGGGGCGCGCTATGAGGGCCTCCAAGCTTCGGTACATCGAAGCTCATACAGGTATGTCGGTTAATAAAAGTTGTTCCATTCTGCATTTTTCTAAGGATGAAATTATTGATAAAGCCAGCAACTTAGAGATTTATCTTGGTAGTAATGATATAGAAACTGCAAAATCCATTAATTATCTTCTAGACTTAGAGACGGATAGAGTAGATTTAATTCAAAATTTAGCGGCGGTAAACCTATGAATGAAACAGATATAAATGATCTTGGAGTAACAATGCTTCAGAGTCTCTGTGAGGATTTAGTCCCCACGGAGGGCTTAGAAGTCGAGGAGGTAGATATGGTGCCAGAGGGGTATGTGGCCCCTTTGCAGCCAGATACTACTCCTGAAACCGATCCTCAAAATGCTGAGGAGATGAAGGATAAATCAAAAAGAACTTGGAAGAGGAAGGTTTATCCTACATCGGCGGTACATAGGAGTGCGAGAGTTAAACAAAAGAAAAAAATTCCATGATGAAATATGAAAGGAATATTCTGGAATAGCAGAGGTCTAGCGGACTTGGCTAAAAGGAGATTCCTTAGTGAGACATCTATAGAACAAAAATTGGATTTTATGGCCCTACTGGAGAAGGGTAGAGACAACTTCACTCCACAGTTTCTCAATACCATTTCAGGGGGGGTGATTTTGATTGGCACTGTCTACCTCCAAGGGGGCGATCCGGAGGGATCTTACTTGGAGTGAAGTGCTAAACCTTAGAAGTGCTCAGCGTGGTCCATGGTGATTTTGCTGTCAAATTTCGTGTAAGATCGAAAATTGATGGCTTCAGATGGGCTTTGGTGGCTGTATATGGTGCGGCGCAGCCAAAGCTTAAACCTGACTTCCTCGCAGATTTGGTGAGAATTTGCGGGGATGAAAGGTTGCCCATTCTGGTGGGAGGTGATTTCAATATCATTAGAAGACAAGAGGAAAAAATAATGATAACTTTGATGGAAGATGGTCATTCATGTTTAATATGATAATTGAAAGTCTCGATTTGAGGGAGATTAACCTCACTGGTAGACAATTCACGTGGGCTAATACCTTGCCAACTCCTACTTACAAGAAACTGGATAGGGTTCTCGCTAGTGTGGAATGGGAACAAAAGTTTCCACTGGTAATGGTTCAGGCTTTATAGAGGGCCATTTCTGACCATACACCACTCCTAGTTGATTCAGGGGAAGCAACCCATGTGGGAAATAGAAATACTTTCTCTTTCGAACTAGGTTGGTTTGAGAGGGAGGGTTTCATGGAGCTCATTGCGACTGAATGGGCCAGGGACTCTGGCGGGTCCTATAATATGGAGAGATGGCAAAACAAAATTAGACATTTGCGCCAGTCTTTGAGAGGCTGGGCCAAAAATCAAAGTGGTATTTATAAATTTGAAAAGGAGAGATTGATATGAATTATTAATGAACTTGATGTGAAAGCGGGATCCGCTCTTCTTAATATTTCTGAGCGAGATATCAAGAAAGAGGCAGAGAAGAAGTTACAAGCCCTTATGAGAGAGGAAGAGATGAAATGGGCGCTTAGAGAAAAGATTTCTAAGATCGTCCAAGGGGATGATAATACACAATTCTTCCACATGATAGCTAATGGGAACATAGAAAGAAAAAATAATCCAGTTAGAACAAGATGAGGGTACAATTGTAGGACATGAGAACCTAAAATTGTATATCTCCGATTATTATAAGAAACTTTTCGGAGCACCCGAAGAAAGTTTTGTATCTCTAGATGAGAGTGCGATCGAGGACATACCTCAACTCAATTCAGATGAGAATGAGGTGTTGTCTGCCCCTTTTTCTGAGAAAGAGGTGTTTGATGCAATAATGCAAATGAAGCACAATAAAGCGCCCAGGCCGGATGGGTTCCCGACGGAGTTTTATCAAAAATGCTGGCATATCATCAAGCGAGATCTTATGCCTATGTTCCATGATTTGTTCAATGGTCATTTGAATCTGTTTCACCTTAATTTTGGAACAATAACGTTGTTGCCAAAGAAGGTGGAAGCTATTCGCATTGAGCAGTTCAGGTCGATTTGTCTTCTCAATGTTAGCTTTAAGATTTTTACAAAGGTTGGCATGAATAGGCTAACTCGGATAGCCCATTCGGTTGTGCAACCAACTCAAACTGCCTTCATGTCAGGAAGACAAATCCTAGAAGGGGTTGTAGTCCTACATGAAACGTTGCACGAAATCCATACGAAGAAACTAGATGGTGTTATCTTCAAAGTGGAGTTCGAAAAAGCGTATGATAAGGTCAAATGTCCCTTCCTCCAACAAGCCTTATGTATGAAGGGATTCAATGAATCTTGGAGATCTCAGGTGGATTCCTTCATACAGAAAGGCAGTGTCGGGATAAAGGTCAATGATGATACAGGTCATTATTTCCAGACACGTAAGGGGTTATGATAGGGGGTCTCCATGTCTCCTGTGCTGTTTAACATTGTAGCGGACATGTTGGCAGTACTTATTGGTCGGGCTAAAGAGAGTGGCCAAGTAGGAGGACTCACCCCACATCTTGTAGAAGGGGGTGTATCCGTTCTACAATATGCGGATGATACTATTATATTCATGGAACATGATCTTGCAAAAGCTAGGAATATGAAGCTTGTTTTGTGTATTTTTGAGCAACTGTCTGGGCTCAAAATCAACTTCAATAAGAGCGAATTGTTCTGCTTTGGGAGAGCTAAAGAAGAACAAGATGATTACAGAAACTTGTTCGGTTGTGAAATGGGATCTTTACCATTTAGTTATCTAGGGATCCCAGTTCAACATCGGCGGCTAACGAACAAGGAATGGAAATGTATTGAAGATAGATTTGAAAAAAAGCTAAGCTGCTGGAAGGGCGAGCTAATGTCTTATGGAGGTCGACTGGTTTTGATAAATTTGGTTTTGACAAGTTTGCCCATGTTCCTCTTATATTTCTTCGAAGTACCGGTAGGGGTACGGAAAAGACTTGACTTCTATAGATCCCAATTCTTTTGGCAAAGTGATGGGGCTGAGGGAGTCCTGGACTAGGGGGTGTCCGGATAGCCGAACTATCATCATCGGCCGGACTCCAAGACTATGAAGATACAAGATTGAAGACTTTGTCCCGTGTCCGGATGGGACTTTCCTTGGCGAGGAAGGCAAGCTTGGCAATACGGATATGTAGATCTCCTACCATTGTAACCGACTCTGTGTAACCCTAGCCCTCTCCGGTGTCTATATAAACCGGAGGGTTTTAGTCCATAGGACGAAAAACAATCATACCATAGGCTAGCTTCTAGGGTTTAGCCTCCTTGATCTCATGGTAGATCCACTCTTGTACTACCCATATCATCAATATCAATCAAGCAGGAGTAGGGTTTTACCTCCATCGAGAGGGCCCGAACCTGGATAAAAACATCGTGTCCCTTGTCTCCTGTTATCTTCCGCCTAGACGCACAGTTCGGGACCCCCTACCCGAGATCCGCCGGTTTTGACACCGACATTGGTGCTTTCATTGAGAGTTCCTCTGTGTCGTCACCTATAGGCCCGATGGCTCCTTCGATCATCGACAACGACGCGGTCCAGGGTGAGACTTTTCTCCTCGGACAGATCTTCGTATTCGGCGGCCTTGCACTGCGGGCCAATTCGCTTGGCCATCTGGAGCAGATTGAAAGCTACGCCCCTGGCCATCAGGTCAGATTTGGAAGCTTTAACTTCACAGCCGACATCCGCGGAGACTTGATCTTCGACGGATTCGAGCCACAGCCGAGCGCGCCGCACTGTCACGATGGGCATGATCTAGCTCTGCTGCCGGACAGTGCCCTGGAGGCCGCACATGAGTCCGCTCCAACCCTTAACTCGGAGCCGACTGCGCCAATCGAGGATGGGTTGCTAGACACCGCCTCGGGGGCTGCCACCTCTACGGCGATGGAGTCGAATACCGACCAAGTCCCTTGTGAAGCTCGTGACTCCGAGGTGTCGGACTCCTCGCAGGACTCCGAACCTCCCGCACGCCTACCAATCGAATCCGATTGGGCGCCAATCATGGAGTTCACCGCTGCGGACATCTTTCAGCACTCGCCTTTTGGCGACATCCTGAATTCGTTAAAGTGTCTCTCTTTGTCAGGAGAGCCTTGGCCGGATTATGGCCAGGACGGTTCGGATGCGGACAACGAAGAAATTCAATGCCCACCCACCACCAACTTTGTAGCCACTGTCGACGACCTAACCGACATGCTAGACTTCGACTCCGAAGAAATCAACGGTATGGACGACAATGTCGGAGACGACCAAGAACCAGCGCCTACGGGGCACTGGAAAGCCACCTCAACTCACGATGTATACATGGTGGATACACCAAAAGGAAGCGATAACGAGGAACAACGGGACGCGGCGAAGGATAATTCCCCCGAAAAACAGCCAAAACGATGATGCAAACGCCGCCCGAAGTCCCGCCTCGATAACAACAGCACCCACACAGAACCAGCCGTAGAGCAGGGCGAACCAGTGGACGACAAACATGCCACCAAGCAACCATCCGAACAAGATGAATTGGACGAGCAACCTATCCCCGGCGAAAACAACAGTCCAGACAATCTCACGCCGAACACATCACTGGAGCATAAGAACCTCCACAAAAGGCTCGTCGCCACTGCAAGAAGTTTGAAGAAGCAGAAGCGGAAGCTCAAAACAGCGGAAGACGTACTCAGAATGAGATGGAGCAAAGTACTCAAGACCGCAGATAAATACGGCGATAGTCACCAAGCAAAGAGCTACCCGAAGCGCAAGCTGTTGCCCGAATTCGACGAGGAGGCCGTAGAGCCCCCTGAGGGAGTCCTGGACTAGGGGGTGTCCGGATAGCCGGACTATCATCGTCCGCCGGACTCCAAGACTACGAAGATACAAGATTGAAGACTCCGTCCCGTGTCCGGATGGGACTTTCCTTGGCGTGGAAGGCAAGCTTGGCAATACGGATATGTAGATCTCCTACCATTGTAACCGACTATGTGTAACCCTAGCCTCCTCCGGTGTCTATATAAACCGAAGGGCTTTAGTCCGTAGGACAACATACATTACAACAATCATACCATAGGCTAGCTTTAGGGTTTAGCCTCCTTGATCTCGTGGTAGATCCACTCTTGTACTACCCATATCATCAATATTAATCAAGCAGGACGTAGGGTTTTACCTCCATCGAGAGGGCCCGAACCTGGGTAAAAACATCGTGTCCCTCGTCTCCTGTTACCATCCGCCTAGACGCACAGTTCGGGACCCCCTACCCGAGATCCGCCGGTTTTGACACCGACATTGGTGCTTTCATTGAGAGTTCCTCTGTGTCGTCACCGATAGGCTTGATGGCATCTTCAACCAACAACGCTGTCCAGGGTGAGACTTTTCTCCCCGGACAGATCTTCGTATTCGGCGGCTTCGCACTGCAGGCTAATTCGCTTGGCCATCTAGAGCAGATCGAAAGCTACGCCCCTGGCCGTCAGGTCAGATTCGGAAGCCTAAACTTCACGGCCGGCATCCGCGGAGACTTGATCTTCGACGGACTCGAGCCGCAGCCAAGTGTGCCGCACTGTTACGATGGGCATGATCTAGCTCTGCCGCCGAACAGTGCCTTGGTGGCCGCACATGAATCCGCTTCGGCCATTAGTCTGGAGCCGATCGCACAGATCAAGGATCGGTGGATAAACGCCGCCTTGGGGGCTTCAACTTCCACGGTGATGGAGCCGAACATCAATCTTGTCCCCCGCGAAGCTCGTGATTCCGAGGTGCCGGACTCCGAACCTCCCGCGCCCCTACCAATCAAGTCGGATTGGGCGCTGGTTATGGAATTCACCGCCGCGGACATCTTCCAACACTCGCCCTTTGGTGACATCCTAAATTCGCTAAAGCATCTCTCGTTATCGGGAGAGTCCTGGCCGGACTATGGCCAGGATGGTTGGGGTACGGACGACGAAGAAAGTCAGAGCCCACCCACCACCCACTTTGTAGCCACTGTCGACGATCTAACCGACATGCTAGACTACGACTCCGAAGACATCGACGGAATAGACGACGATGACGGAGACGAACAAGAAACAGAGCCTATAAGGCACGGGAGGACCACCTCGTCATATGACATATACATGGTGGATACCCCAAAGGAGAGCGATAACGAGGACCAATGGGCCGCGGCAGAAGATAACCCCGCCGATAAACAACCGAAACGGCGACGCAGACGCCGCCCTAAGTCCCGCCTCGACGACAACAACGCTCCCAAGGAGCCCGTAATACAGCAGGGCTCACAAGTGGACGACGAACATACAGATAAACAACCGTCCGAACATGACGAGTCAGATAATCAGTCCAGGCCCGGCGAAAACGATAGTCCGGACGATCTCATGCCGGACACGCCGCCGGAGAGCAAAAACCTTCGGAAAAGACTCGTCAACACTGCAAGAAGCCTGAAGGAGGAAAAGCGGAAGCTCAAAACAGCGGAAGACACACTCAGAATGAGATGAGCAAAGTGCTCAAAACCGCAGATAAATACGGCAATGGCCACCAATCAAAGAGCTACCCGAAGCGCAAGCTGCTACCAGAATTCGACGAGGAGGCCATAGAGCCTCCACCGTCAAAAAATAAAGAGGCCGCCTGGTTGGATAGACGGCCAGATGATAGGCCAAATTCTGAAAGCGGCGCCGCACATAAACCAACTAATGAACCTGGAAAGACAGATGGCCCAGCCAGGTCCATCTACGGGCCAAAGAAGAAGGCCCCAGGAGATAGTGGCACACCCAAGTACAGGGGCGCCGCACACCCACTATGTTTCACCGATGAGGTGCTGGACCATGAATTCCCAGCAGGATTTAAACCCATAAACATAGAAGCCTACGATGGAACAACAGACCTTGGAGTCTGGATAGAAGATTACATACTACATATACACATGGCCAGAGGAGATGATCTCCACGCCATAAAATACCTACCCCTCAAGCTCAAAGGGCCAGCCCGTCATTGGCTTAAAAGCCTCCCAGCAAATACTCTGGGAAGTTGGGAAGAGCTCGAGGAAGCGTTTAGAGCAAATTTTCAAGGGACCTATGTCCGCCCTCCGGATGCAGATGATCTAAGTCATATAACTCAACAGCCCGGAGAGTCAGCGCGCAAATTCTGGAACAGGTTCCTCACCAAAAAGAACCAAATAGTCGACTGTCCGGACGCCGAAGCCCTAGCAGCTTTTAGACACAATGTCCGAGACCAATGGCTTGCCAGACACCTCGGCCAAGAAAAACCGAGGACAATGTCCGCGCTAACAAGCCTCATGACCCGCTTCTGTGCAGGAGAGGATAGTTGGCTAGCAAGATGCAGCACCAGCAACCCAAGTACATCCGAGATAAGAGATGGAAACGGAAAATCACGGCGCAGAAAAGAGCAGCGCCGGAATAAAGAGAAAAGCCCAAAGAGCACGGCAGTCAACGCCGGATTCAAAAGCTCGCGGCCAAACAACAAAACATCGCCTCTTAAGGATGACGGCGATGAGCTGTCCAACTTAAACAAGATTTTGGGTCGGATATGTCAAATCCACAGCACCCCCGGAAGGCCTGCAAACCACACCCATCGGGATTGTTGGGTTTTTAAACAGTCCGGCCGACTAAACGCCGAACACAAGGGGCTCGACGCGTCAAGCGAAGACGATAAACCCCACTAGCAGAGCACCGGAAAACAAAAGACTTCCCCACAAGGGGTCAAAGCAGTAAATTCACTTCATGTGACAATACGGAAAACTAGTGCAACACTTTCTAAAAAGAGCTTCGCGCGGTCCAACCCAGTAGACCATAGAGATTGGATATCAAAACCAATCACCTTCGACCACCTGGACTATTCCAGAAGCGTTCGAAACGCGGGACGGACCCCCCTGATATTGAATCCCATAATAGACGGACTACAATTTACTAAAGTCCTAATGGACGGAGGCAGCGACTTAAACCTGCTGTATTCAAACACAATCCGTCAGATGGGGATAGACCCTACCAAAATTCGAAACAGCCGCACTTCCTTCAAAGGAGTGACGCCAGGCCCTTACGCCAAGTGCACAGGCTCCCTATTACTAGAAGTCGTGTTCGGATCACCGAACAATTTTCGGCGCGAAAAACTAATTTTTCACATCATCCCATTTAAAAGTGGATATCAAGCACTCTTGGGACGAAAGGCTTTTGTCCGTTTCAACGCCATACCGCATTACACGTCTCTTACACTCAAGATGCCCGGTCTGCGTGGCATCATTTCAGTGCGAGGGTCACTCAAAGACCCCGGACTCGGATAGACGAGTCCGGCTTCAGCAGGCTAGGGGTTCCCTAGCCACACACCTCTTCACATGGGGCTGCGTGCACAAACAACCGCGGGTTCATACAAACCCCGCTTTACTTATTTATATTTCTTCTTTTACACATATATTTTTCGCACAAATCATTTTCAAAACTAAGCGTTCCTCTCTTTTTACAGATGAACAACGTGCATACCCGTCCAGGATAACGACGCAACGGAGACACAGGCGCAGACGTGCAGTAGGGACCCGTTGTGAGGATTCTTTTCAGATTAAGACCCTGCGTAAACCTTTCTTACTGTCTCTTGTTGTTATTCTCCCTTGGTTCCCTCCTATAGCCAAAGCGGAGCCTGACGTTTTGGCATCGGCCGCGTCAGAAGACCATGCCCGTACCTGGACACTAGGGGCTCAGGGCATTGTTCTGCTCATTATTATAAAGACCGAACACCTCAGGGAGTGTTCGGCGTCTCGGGTTAGGCATTATATGCATCAGCTCCGAATCATGTCTTTGGTCAAATGTTGGGTTTGCCCGGCTCCTGTGTTTTGCTGCCTTACGTTCCGTATCATCGGCTAACGCGGCACCAGGAGAACTACTGCGATTGTGCCCCAGTTCGGCTGGGCGAGCACCTCAGTAGAGAAAGCCGAAAACTGACTGTCATGATATAGCGAGAGACTGGTCAACCACTCGATCGACTACCGGAATGTTTAGAATTCCCCGCTTTGACGAAGGACCGTTTCCCGGTCAGGCACACACGCGCCCCGAATTCGGAGAAGTGCGGTGCCCCCAGGGGCTATATCGTAGCCCCACCCTCGAACTCCACTGGCTAAGTGAAAGTGATAAAGCATTATAGTCCGGATTGCCTCGTTCGCTACGCTACCGCCTCCTTAACAGGACCGAGACGTTGGATTAAGTGTGAAAACGCGCTATTTTTGCGAACACCCCCGCACCTTGTGCATGGGGGCTGAAGCCGAAGACTGCAATCTTTCAGGTTATACAAATGTATACGTAAACGGCCGCATAGGAGAAGTTTTACTACTTGGGACGCACAAGTATAAAAAAACAGTTATAGCATAATCATCGTTCTACAAGCTAAAACGTTCATTTGAACGTGACATTCTTTGAGCACTGCGACTCTATTACACGAGCGCCACGCATAACTTCCCCGAAATAGTGCTCGGCGGGGAGTCGGCTTTCATCCGAACCCTGGGCAGCAACAGCGGTGGCATCCATCTCTGTCCAATGTGCTTTCACACGGGCAAGAGCCATCCACGCGCCCTCGATGCAGGCCGACCGCTTCATCTCCTTGATATGCGGCACCGCTCCAAGGAATTGCTGCAGTAAGCCGAAGTAGCTCGTCGCCTTGGGCCTCTCTGGCCAGACATGAGCCACGATGTCAGTCATGGCAAGTCCGGACAATCTATTTAGTTCGGCCCATTCGGCCAACCGGTCTGTCAACGAAAGTGAGCGATCCGGACTATGGAATTGAGACCAGTATAGCTCTTCCGTCCTGTGATCCTTCTGGCTCCGGAAGTGCTCAACAGCATCAGCCGCACTTGCCACTAAATCCATATACGGATCTTCCGGACTCCACAGCCGCTCAAATTGAGCATACTTTTGATCCATAAACCGGCGACGCAGCAAAAAAGACTTGCCAGCCACGATATCTCCGGCCTGGCGCAACTCCTCCTTCATGGCCCGCATTGCAGAGCGGGCATCCTTGGCCTCGGCGGTGGCCTTCCTTAGGTCTTCCCGCTCCGATAAGCGCTCCTTTTCAAGAGCCTCATTGCGGTCGGCAACATCTTTTACTTTCACGGCCAATTCGGCCACCTCTTCTCTGCTTAGGCAGTGTGCAGCCTTTTCGGCTTTCAACTCCTCGGCCGCCCTCGAGGCAGCCGCGTCACTCCTTCGGGCTTGCTCCTTAGCTTGAGCAAGTTCGGCCCGAAGACTCTCCACAGCAGCAGCACCGTCTGTATAATAGCATATAATTTATCAGAGGAGGGCTTTGACCCCCTTAATAAAGCGACTGTGGAGAACTCATTTACCTTGCGACTCGTCAAGTCGCTGGTTGACAAGTGCGATGTCCGCATCCGCCACGTCAAGTTGCCGCATTAACTCGGCAACCCCACTAGTCCGGCTAGCCCTCGGACTATCCGCCACCTACATAGGAACGGCGACATTCATTACTTGCAATTTCAATCCTCGGCACGCTGTTGTTTTCGACAACCTACCGAGTCTCAGGGGCTACTATCTATACAGGGCACACTTTTATGTGCAAAACTGTCAAAAAAATAGAAGGTGCGTCATTTTCATGTACCTCAAATCCCGCCAGCAAACTCATAGTGGCATTACGCAATCCGCTCTCGGCGGACGAAATCCTTCCAATCACCATACACATCTACGCACGGTGATCTTCTGAGATGGACGCCCTCTCAAGCAGATTCTTCAGTTCTCCCGGCCGGATACCAGCGGGCGCCGAACTCTCCGACCCCTCCGGACTCGGGGATACCCTCCGTGACGATACTTCAGGCTCGTCTGCCTTATCTGACGGCGCAGCAGACGGAGGCGTTTCGCTCTCCATCATCTTCGGAAGAAGGTCCCCCGAAGACGAACTCATCTGAGAAGGCTGCAAATCCGAACTGCAAGATAAATATTTCGGTTACCCACAGAAGCACAAATGGAGGTATTTCCTTACTAATTAACTCCCCTTTTTCATACTCACGGCTCGTTAGAGGGCTGATCCTTTAGCGATGATTGTACGTCCGGATTCTCCCCGGACACCGGACCCCCCGGTGAAGATCTCTTCCCCCGCTTAGGGGCTTTGGCCTCCGGATCTCCGGAGGCCGTCCTATTCTCCCCCTGGAAGGAGGGGTTTTTGATTCCCCCATCTTCAGACGCCCCTTTGGGCGGAATAACAGCTCCTCTATTTTCCCCATCGCTCCCAACCATGGGCGCGGCCTCCAACATTCTGACTAGCACGGGCTCCAGTGCGGTCTCTGGGAGGGGGGCCGGACACCTTATCAGCCTCGATCGCGCTACCCACTCCTGTGAAGAGTAATGGGTCAGGAGGCGAACTCTAGAAAAGCAGATAAACAGGGCGTCCGGACTCTGAGCTATTTACCTGAGTATCCGGGCGATTGCGGCTTAGGCCTGCGTCCTCGGCCAATTCCGGACACGCCACCTGCGGTCCAAAGAACAACTTATACATCTCCACGGGTGTCGCACCCATGAAGTGTTGGAGAATCCGAGGTCCCTCCGGGTTGAACTCCCATAGACGAAGAGGACGACGTTTGTAGGGCAGAAGATGCCTGATTAGCATAACCTGCATCACCACAATCAGATTGATCTCCCTCGCCTGGAGGTCTTGAATCCGGCCCTGCAATAAGGGCACGTCTTCGGACGGCCCCCAATTGAGCCCTTGGTTGACCCATGACATCAATTGGCATGGAGGTCCCGGGTGGAAGGAAGGCGGCGGCTTTTGCTTGCTGCCCTTCGGAGCGGTGATATAGAACCACTCCTGCTGCCACAGTCTGAGTTCCTCTTGGAAGGAACCCTCAGGCCACGGGGCATCGGCCTTTTTGCTTATGGCCGCCCCGCCGCACTCCGCTTGACGCCCCCCGATCATCTTCGGCTCCACATTGAAGGTCTTCAGCCACAAGCCGAAGTGGGGAGTGACGCGGAGGAAGGCTTCGCAGATGATAATGAATGCGGAGATGTGGAGGATGGACTCCGGAGCCAAGTCGTGAAAGTCCAGCCCGTAGTAGAACATGAGCCCTCTCACGAAGGGATCCGTCAGGAAGCCTAAACCCCGACGGAGGTGGGATATGAAGACAACAAACTCACCGGGCTCGGGGGCGGGCACGGCCTGCCCTTGGGCGGGCAACCTATGCGAAACCTCGTAGGCCAGGTACTTGGCCTCGCGTAACTTCAATATGTCCTCCTCCGTGACGGAGGATGGCATCCACCGGCCCTGGAGGTCGGAGCCGGACATGGTTGAGAATCCGAAGCGCTCGAATCTGAGGTTCTAGGTGTTGGAACTGGGAGCAAGAGGAGATTCGATGCGAGATTGAAGAACAAGGACGAGCCTTGGTCCTCTTATAAAGGGGAAAAAATACCAAGAGCCGTCTCCGTGACCGTTTGGGATTCACCTTTGATAGAGGAGGCGTGGAGACGGGAACGGTTGGGTTACCCACGCATGTATTGATGAGAATCCCGGAATAAGGGGAACACGATCTCTGCTTCGACAAGACGTGCCAAGGAAACCGCTTCGCTAAACGTGCTGAGGTGGTATAAAGTAAAAAACGATTCAAACAGTGGCTTGGTAGCGGTGTGATGTCACGCCGCATAATACGTCAGCAGATTGGACTAGTGTACATTTTATTCTCTCTACAGTGGAATGTGGAATTTATTTTGCAGAGCCGGACACTATCCTGGTGTTCATGATCTTCTCTGGATTATTCAAGGAAGGAACCCGCCTTGCAATGCCAAACATTATGCGCGCCGGACTAATCGTCATTGAAGCCTGGTTCAGGGGCTACTGAGGGAGTCCTGGACTAGGGGGTGTCCGGACAGCCGGACTATCATCGTCCGCCGGACTCCAAGACTACGAAGATACAAGATTGAAGACTCCGTCCCGTGTTCGGATGGGACTTTCCTTGGCGTGGAAGGCAAGCTTGGCAATACGGATATGTAGATCTCCTACCATTGTAACCGACTCTGTGTAACCCTAGCCTCCTCCGGTGTCTATATAAACCGGAGGGCTTTAGTACGTAGGACAACATACATTACAACAATCATACCATAGGCTAGCTTTAGGGTTTAGCCTCCTTGATCTCGTGGTAGATCCACTCTTGTACTACCCATATCATCAATATTAATCAAGCAGGACGTAGGGTTTTACCTCCATCGAGAGGGCCCGAACCTGGGTAAAAACATCGTGTCCCTCGTCTCCTGTTACCATCCGCCTAGACGCACAGTTCGGGACCCCCTACCCGAGATCCGCCGGTTTTGACACCGACACCCCCATAGTCAAAGAACAAAGAGGCCGCCTGGTCGGATAGACGACCACATGACAAGCAAAGAGCGGCAAGCGGCACCGCACACAAGACGGCACACGACCCACATAAGGATCCTCGCAAAAAGGATGGCCCGGTCAGGTCCATCTATGGGCCAAGAAAGAAGGCTCCAGGGAGCAACACAACACGTCGAGTGTTCGAAAATAACGGTACACCTAAATACAGGGGCGCCACACACCCCCTATGTTTCACCGATGAGGTACTGGATCATGAATTTCCAGCGGGATTCAAACCCGTAAACATAGAGGCATACGACGGAACAACAGACCTCGGAGTTTGGATTGAGGATTATATCCTACACATACATATGACTAGAGAAGACGATCTCCATGCCATAAAATACCTATCCCTCAAGCTTAAAGGGCCAACTCGGCATTGGCTCAAAAGCCTCCCAGAAAACACCATTGGAAGTTGGGAAGAGCTCGAGGATGCGTTTCGAGCAAATTTTCAGGGGACTTATGTCCGCCCTCCGGATGCAGACGATTTAAGTCATATAACTCAACAGCCCGGAGAGTCAGCCCGCAAATTCTGGAACAGGTTCCTCACCAAAAAGAACCAAGTAGTCGACTGCCTGGACGCCGAGGCCTTAGCAGCCTTCAAACATAACGTCCGAGACGAATGGCTCGCCAGACACCTTGGCCAGGAAAAGCCAAGGACAATGGCCGCACTAACAAGCCTCATGACCCGCTTTTGCGCGGGAGAAGATAGCTGGCTGGCAAGATGCAGCACCAGCGACCCGAGTACATCCGAGGTCAGGGATGGAAATGGGAAACCACGACGCAGAAAAGACCAGCACCGGACTAAAGAAAATGGCCCCAAGAACACGGCGGTCAACGCCGGGTTCAAAAGCTCGCGGCCGAACAACAAAACACTGCCTCTTAAAGACAACAATGACGAGCTATCCAACCTAAACAAAATCTTGGACAGGATATGTCAAATTCACAGTACCCCCGGGAAGCCTGCAAACCATACCCACAGAGATTGTTGGGTCTTCAAGCAGTCCGGCCGACTTAACGCCGAACACAAGGGGCTCGACACACCAAGCGAGGACGATGACGAACCCCACAAGCAGAGCGCCGGAAAACAAAAGAACTTCCCACAAGAAGTCAAAACAGTGAATTCACTTCAAGTGATAACAAGGAAAAATAGGGCGGCATCTACTAAAGTACGTGCTGCACGGTCCACCCCAGCGGAATCCGGAGATTGGATGTCAAAACCAATTACTTTCGACCATCAGGATTACTCCAGAAGTATTCGAAACGCAGGATGGACTGCTCTGACATTGGATCCTATAATCGACGGACTACAATTTACACAAGTCCTAATGGATGGCGGCAGTGATATAAACCTGCTATACCAGGACACCATCCGTAGAATGGGGATAGACCCTACCAAAATTCGTCATAGCAGCACTTCCTTTAAAGGAGTGACGCCATGCCCTTATGCCAATTGTACGGGCTCCCTACTACTAGAAGTGGTGTTCGGTTCATCCGACAACTTCCGTCGCGAAAAGCTAATCTTCCATATCGCCCCATTTAAAAGTAGCCATCAAGCACTATTGGGACGCGAAGCTTTCACCCACTTTAATGCAATACCGCATTACGCGTCTCTTACACTTAAAATGCCCGGTCCACGTGGCATCATCTCATTAAAGGGTAACTTCGAGTGTTCCTCGACCACGGAAAAACGTGAGACTGCCTTGACAACCACACACTAATCCGGCCCGGCTGATCAAAGCCCCTAAAACAGGTCATTCAGACCCCGAACACGATTAGGCGAGTTCAGTATAGATAAACAAGGGACTTCCTAGCCGCGTACCCCTTTACAAGGGGCTGCACGAACAAAGAATGAGAGCCAATAAAGCTCAATTTTATTCGTTTCTTAAATCATACTCTGTTTTAAATACATTTTTCCGCACGATCCTTTTTCCAACTAAGTTCTTCTCTTTTACAGATGAACAACGTGCTACACCCGTCCAGGATACAGCACAACGGAGACACAGGCGTAGACGTGCAGCAGGGGCCCGTTGCAAGGATTCTTTTCAGATTAAGACCCTGCGTAAACCTTTTTTACTGTCTCTTGTTGATACACATCCCCCGGTTTCTTACCATAACCGAGGAGGAGGCTGGCGTTTTGGCATCGGCCGCGTCAGAAGATTTCGCGCGTACCCGGACACTAGGGGCTTAGGGCATCATTCTGCCCGTTTTCATAAAGACCGAATACCTCAGGGAGTGTTCGGCGTCTCGAGTTAGGCCTTATATGCATCAGCTCCGAATCATGTCTTTGGTCAAATGTTGGGTTTGCCGGCTCCTGTGTTTTGCTGCCTTACGTTCCGTTTTATCGGCTAACGCGGCACCAGGAGAACTACTGCGATTGTGCCCCGGTTCGGCCTGGCGAGCACCTCAGTAGAGAAAGCCGAAAACTGACTGTCATGATATAGTGAGAGACTGGTCAACCACTCGATCGACTACCGGAATGTCTAGAATTCCTCCGCTTTGATGAAGGACCGTTTCTCGGTCAGGCACACACGCGCCCCGAATTCGGAGAGCGCTGTGCCCTAGGGGCTATGTCGTAGCCCCACCCTCGAACTCCTATGGCTAAGTGAAAGTGATCAAGCATTATAGTCCGGTTGCCTAGTTTGCTACGCTACCACCTCCTTCACAGGACCAAGACATTGGATTAAGTGTGAAAATGCGCTTTTTTGCAAACACCCCCGCACCATGTGCGTGGGGGCTGAAGCCGAAGACTGCCATCTTTCAGGTTATATATACATATACATTAACGGCCGCATAGGAGATATTTCAATACTTGAACGCACAAGTATAAAAAGCCCTTATATTATAAATATGGTTTTACAAATCATACATGTCACTTGAACATAACGTTTTTCGAGCACTGCGACTCTATTAAACGAGCGCCCTGCAAGACTTCCTCAAAATAGTGCTCGGTGGGTAACCGGCTTCTGTCCGAGTCCCGGGATGCAACAGCGGTGGCATCCATCTCCGCCCAGCATATTTTGACATGGGCGAGAGCCATCCGTGCACCCTCTATGCATGCCGACCGCTTCATCGCCTTGATATGCGACACCGCATCAAGGAATTGTTGCACTAAGCCAAAATAACTCTCAGGCTTGGGCCTTTCCGGCCATAGATGAGCCACGACATCCTTCATGGCAAGTCTGGACAACCTATTCAGCTCAGCCCACTCAGCCAACCGATCGGTCAACGGAAGTGGACGCCTCGGACTATGGAATTGAGACCAAAAAAGCTCTTCCATTTCGTGATCCTTTTGGCTTCGGAAGTGCACGACTGTGTCCGCCGCACTCGCCGCCAAATTCAGATAAGGATCCTCCACACCCCACAACTGGCCCAACTGAGCATACTTCGGATCCGTGAACTTCCTACGCAGCAGAAAGGGCTTTCCAGCCGCAATGTCTCCGGCCTGACGTAGCTCCTCCTTTATAGCCCTCATTGCAGAACGGGCATCCTTAGCTTCGGCGGTGGCCTTCTTCAGGTCCTCTTGCCCCGCTCGGCATTCTCTTTCAAGAACCTCATAGCGGTCGGTAGCATCCTTCAGCTTCACGGCCATTCCGGCCATCTCCTCCCTGCTTCGGCAGTGAGCAGCCTTTTCGGCTTTTAGCTCTTCGGCTGCCTTCGAGGCAGCCGCATCACTCCTTCTGGCTTGCTCCTTGGCTCGAGCAAGCTCTGCCCGAAGGCCCTCCATAGCAGCGGTGCCATCTGCATCAAGCATACATGTTGTAAGGCGTGGGCATCAGCTCCCTTACCAGGTGACCACGGAGAAACCACCCACCTTGTGACTCGTCAAGTCGCTTATTGACCAGCGCGGTGTCCGCATCCGCAACGTCCAGTTGCCGCTTTAGTTCGGCAACTCTATCAGTCCGGCTGGCCACCGAACGCTCCACTCCCTGAATAGGAACGGCAACATCTTAACACTGAGATTATGATCCTCGGCACGCTATCACTTCTGACAACGTACCGAGTCTCAGGGGCTACTATCTATACAGGGCGCACTCTATGTGCAAAACTGTCAAAAGGTATGTCATTTTTACGTACCTCAAACCCCGTCAGCAAACTTCTGACGGCCTCATGCAACCCGCTCTCAGCGGATGAAATCCTTTCAATCACCATACTCATTAATGTACGGTGATGTTCTGAGGTAGACGCCCTCTCGAGCAGATCCTTCAGCTCCTCCGGCCGTACACCAGTTGGTGCCGAACTCTCCGGCCCCGCCGGACTCGAGGAGACCCTCTGCGACGACACCTCAGGGTCGTCCTCCCCGCCTGACGGCGCGGCAGACGGAGGTGTCTCGCTCTCCATCATCTCCGGACGAAGATCCCCCGAAGATGAGCTCAGCTAGGAAGGGCTGAGATCCGAACTACAAGGTAAAAACTCCGGTTATCCTCAGAAATAAAAATAGGGATGTCCCTTATTACAAAAACTCCCCTTTTTCTACTTACGACTCGCTGGAGGGCTGATTCCCTTGGGGAGACAGTGCGGCCGGGGCCTCTCCTGGCACAGGACCTTCCGGTGCAGATTTCTTCCCCCGCTTTAAGGCCTTAGCCTCCGGGTCTTCGGAAGCGGTCCTCTTCTCCCCCTGGAGGGAGGGATTCTCGATCCCCCCCTTCTTGAGAGCCTCCTTAGCAGAGGCGGTAGTTTTCCTGTTCTCCCCTTCACCCTCTTCTGAAGGCGCAACCTCCAACATCTTGACTAACACGGGATCCGGCGTGGTCTCAGGGAGGGGAGCCGGACACCGTATCAGTTTTGCTTTCGCTGTCCACTCCTGTTCAAGGGATAGCCGGTTAAAAGGCAAGTCTATGATAAATAAACGGACGGTATGTCCGGACACAGGACTACTTACTTGAGTATCCGGGCGATTGCAGCTTAGGCCGGCGTCCTCGGTCAAGTCCGGACACATCTCTTGTGATCCGAAGAACAGTTTATACATCTCCATGGGTGTCGTACCCATGAAGTGCTGAAGATCTCGCGGCCCCTCCGGATTAAATTCCCACAGGCGGAGGGGGCGACGTTTGCAGGGCAGAAGGCGCCGAATCAGCATAACCTGCGCCACTACGATCAGATTGATCTCCCTTTCTTGGAGGTCTCGAATGTGGCCCTGCAAAAGTGGCACGTCCTTGGACGGCCCCCAGTCAAGCCCTTTGTTGACCCACGACGTCAGTCGTTGTGGAGGGCCCGAGCGAAAGGCGGGTGGCGCCACCTGCCTGGTGCCCCTAGGAGTGGTGATGTAGAATCACTCCTGCTGCCACAAACCAAGCTCCTCTTGAAAGAAGCCCTCGGGCCATGGAGCATCGGCCCTCTTGCTTATAACTTCCCCTCCGCACTCTGCCAGTCGCCCCTCGATCATCTTCGGCTCTACGTCGAAGGTCTTGAGCCACAATCCGAAGTGAGGGGTAGTGCGGAGGAAGGCTTCGCAGACAACAATGAACGATGAGATATGGAGGATGGACTCCGGAGCCAAGTCATGGAATTCCACCCCATAGTAAAACATGAGCCCTCTCACGAAGGGATCCATCGGGAAGCCTAAACACCGACGGAGGTGAGACACGAACACGACGCTCTCACCAGGCTCAGGAGTGGGAATGACTTACCCTTGGGCGGGCAACCTATGCGAAATCTCGTAGGTTAGATACGTGGCGTCTCTCAGCTTTAGCACGTCCTCTTCCGTGACGGAAGAGGACATCCACCGGCCCTGTAGGTCGGAGCCGGACATTGTCGAAGGTCCGAAGCGCCCGAATCTGGAGCCTTGGGTGTTGGAACTCGAGGCAAGGGGCGGATTCGATTGAGGATTGAAGAAAAGGAACATGCCTTGGTCTCATTATAAAGGGGGAGAATACCAAGAGCCGTTCCCGTGACCGTTTGAAACTCGCCTTCGATGGAGGGGGCGTGGCAACGGGCGCGGTTGGGTTACCCACGTCCGTATTGATGAGAATCCCGGAATAAGGGGACACGATCTCTGCTTCGACAAGACGTGCCAAGGAAACCGCTTCGCTAAACGCGTTGAGGTGGAATAATAAAAATGATCCGAGTAAAGGCTTGGTTGTGGGGTGACGTCACGCCACGAAATACGTCAGCAGATTGAAGTTGTGTAAACATTATTCTCTCTACGGTGGTATGTGGAATTTATTTTGCAGAGCCGGACACTATCCTGGTGTTGACAGTCTTCTATGAATTATTCGGAGGAGGAACCCGCCTTGCAATGCCGAAGACAATATGCGCGCCGGACTCGTCATCATTGAAGCCTGCTTCAGGGGCTACTGAGGGAGTCCTGGACTAGGGGGTGTCCGGATAGCCGAACTATCATCATCGGCCGGACTCCAAGACTATGAAGATACAAGATTGAAGACTTCGTCCCGTGTCCGGATGGGACTTTCCTTGGCGTGAAAGGCAAGCTTGGCAATACGGATATGTAGATCTCCTACCATTGTAACCGACTCTGTGTAACCCTAGCCCTCTCCGTTGTCTATATAAACTGGAGGGTTTTAGTCCATAGGACGAACAACAATCATACCATAGGCTAGCTTCTAGGGTTTAGCCTCCTTGATCTCGTGGTAGATCCACTCTTGTACTACTCATATCATCAATATCAGTCAAGCAGGAGTAGGATTTTACCTCCATCGAGAGGGCCCGAACCTGGGTAAAAACATTGTGTCCCTTGTCTCTTGTTACCATCCACCTAGACGCACAGTTCGGGACCCCCTACCCGAGATCCGCCAGTTTTGACACCGACAGGGGCCAAGAAGAAATACAGACTGGCTAAATGGGATATCGTGTGTAGACTAAAAGACCAGGGTGGCTTAGGGATCGAAAATTTAGAGGTTAAGAATAGATGTCTGCTTAGCAAATGGTTATACAGAATATCTATCGAGACCGAGGGCATTTGGATACAAATCTTGCGGAATAAATACTTACACTCTAAGACTTCGGCCCAAGTTAGCGCAAGGCCAATAGACTCACTCTTTTGGAAGGGATTAATGAGGACAAAAGTATCTTTTTTCCAACGGATAAAGTTCTTAGTTAGTAATGGTACCACTACTAGATTCTGGGAGGATACCTGGCTAGGGGAGACGTCTTTGGCTTTACAATACCCTTCCTTATATAATATTTTTCAACGTAAGGAGGATTATGTCGCCATAGTATTAAACACGGTGCCGCTTAATATCCAGTTTAGGAGATCCCTTGTAGGGGAACGCTGGAATGCTTGGTTGCACCTGGTCCGTAGGTTGATGGATGTCAACTTTCAGACCAGGTTGATACAATCAGTTGTAACCTCAAATGGAATTTTCTCTGTGAAATCCATGTATTTGGACTTAATTGATTCCGGGCCATTGTCGAGGTCTTTACACTTATGGAAGATTAAAGTTCCGCTTCGCATCAAAATCTTTATGTGGTTGGTCCACAAAGGAGTGATTTTGACCAAATATAATTTGCTAAAAAGAAATTGGGTTGGTAACACCAGATGTTGTTTTTGTGACCAAAAATGAATCGATTAAACACCTCTGTCTCCGATGTCTGCTTGCAAAATTGTTATGGCGGTCAATTCATATAGCTTTTAACATTCATCCCCCAACGAGCATAAACACGTTATTTGGGGCGTGGCTTAATGAAGTGGACAAACACATAGCTAAACATATTCGGATAGGGATATGTGCATTTTATGGGCTATATGGAACAGGAGAAATGATATGATCTTTGATGGGACAAACTTCACTAATTTTTTGTAGGTCATCTACAGAGCTACTGCTTGGATCCGTATGTGGTCGTTACTCACTCATGCGGACTTCGAGGAGCCTTTGGATATTGGGTGCAACCGCTGGGAAATGGTAGCACGGGCTATTTTCAGCCGATTTAGATGGCGAGTTAATAATAGGCTAGGTGTGTAGGCATCGTAGTCTATTCTTCATCGCTGGATGTGGAGCGTTTTCGCCGAATGTGGCACGTTACAGATTTATTTTTCTCTTTGCTCGGTTTATGAGTTGCATTGGAACTTAAGACCTTGTTACACTTTTTAATAATATGGCCGTATGCATCGATTGATGCAGAGGCCGGAGGTAAACCTCCTTTTCTAAAAAAAAGATCATCATGAAAACCATTTTCATAGGACCAATAGATCGCATCTCGGACGATTTTTGGTAATTTGTCACTCATAGCAACTTTGTATGAAAGTCGAACATTTTCATGTAGGGTATTACTTTATTGCATCCATCGAATAATTGTCACTAATCCGAAATAAGATGGATATAGAACATTAATGCATGCTTTATAAGCATGGATTTATTGATACAAAACCAAGTAAGATGGATATGCAACTAATCAATGGATGCCAAACTATACAAGATAGATATTGCCTTACCATCAATAACTACTAGTAAACCCAAAAAGGGACATACATTCAACTAATTTCCACCATCATGTCCTGCCAATCTATTTATAACCCTCCGTTCAGCTGTCCTTACCATCACCACGCCACAACAGTGCCCTCGACTCATCCCATTCTTCTTAATCTTGCAGCCCCGTTAATCGCACCCAAGAGAAACCACAAGCCATCAACCATGAGGACCAGCCTCCTCCTTGTCGTCGGCGTCGGCGTCGGCATCGTCATTTGCTCCACCATCGTGCCCGCCACGGCGATATCGATGCCTGGGGCATGGGAGTACTGTAACGTCGACGCCCTGAAGATGCAGGAGCTCGGGAAGTGGGCAGTGGCGGAGCACGTCAAGATGGCGAACGACGGCATCCGATTCATCGAGGTGTGGGGCTGCGAGGAGCAGGTTGTTCAAGGCGTTAACTACCGTGTCTTCCTCGACGCGTTCCACAACTCCGGCGAGAAAGGCCGATTCCAGGCGGGCGTGTACGAGGGGGCATCGAGCAGTGTGCGCAAGCTCGTCTCCTTCGGCCCGGTTATCTAAACGAGGTTTTCTCGTGTATATGTAACTGCGGAGGTCATAACAAGATATATTTATCAAGCGTGCTATCGTTTCTTTGATTGTTTGGCATCCGTAATAAAAGAAAGTTAATACTGTATGCAAGCCTTGCCGGTGATTAGTGTACGAACCCAAAGGTATCACCGTGGCAGTCCTAGCAAAGCAGCCGAGGAGGATCCTCCTCGGCGCTATCGTCGCCGTCGTCAAACCATGGGGCACGCTAGCCATGGCAAGCCAAACTGCCAAAACCCAGAAGCTCGGCCGTTGGGTGGCTGACAGAGCGCGTCGAAGGCTAAGGGCATGCTCTCATTTCAGACCGGAGCTCCTCTCTGAGCGACGGCCGGCTATATCGGAGATTAGAGATTTCTTTATGTTTCGGAGATCGCATATTATAGTAGTATGATACGTATATCCCATTTCAGATTGAACGCTGCTATGCATACCATGACTTCCGTCCCATGTTTGTACGATGCTATGGTTAATTCCAGGCGACCATAGGCTAACGGGCCGGACCGGCCACGGGACCGAATGCCCCACAATAAACGGGCCTGACACGGCACAAAACATGGGAGGCCCGTTTATATGAGGGCCATGTCGTGTCATCACGTGGGCCTCCCCTCCGTACACAAGCACACGCATAAGAGAGCAACTAATTAACGGTCGGCCTTCTCAAAAAAGAAAGTTAAGCGGTCGGCCCGGCATGTGTGACAACCGGCCCTTGTGCTTTTCAGTCTTTTTGGCTGTTTGGGGGCATTTTTTATCAAAAATAATAATCCTGTAAAAATAACCTTGGTAATTTTTTTTAAATAACATGGCGTATCGGCACGTGGGCCTACCTCGACGGGTGAGCATAACGCAAGGCGTGTCGTGTGCCAGGAACGACCCGTTTAGTCTTGTATCATACGCAAATTGGATTATAGTCGCGTTCCAAGTGTGTTTGACTGCATTGCACCTGACTGTGAGGGGCCTCTTGATACCTTATGTTCACTTCCTAACTAGTAGTCGCGGAAGCCTTTTCCCAGTGTCGTATGCAAATCGGATTATAGTCGCATTCCAAGTGTGTTTGACTAATTCATTTTTTGGGGAGCTCCTATTTGCCGCGTTCCGCGGCATATACATGCACCACCGCACAGGATGCGACGACCAGGCTAGCCCATTCAATGCACTTGGATTACAAGGGTGAAAAATCGCAAAAAGGGTAGCATGTTGGGTAGGAATTAAACAAGGGATTGCCTAATTGCGCAAGCATGCTGCTAGCCACTAAGATCGAAGAGATTTGTCGACCAAAGCACGGTGGAACACTAAAACAAAATATGACAGTATCAGACTTAACACAATTTTCCAAATTTTGAGCAACTTTTTGAACGTACAAACAATTTTTCACAAACGCAATTCTTTTGTAGGAAATCAAACAAATTTTGAATTTGCCAAACATTTTTAAAAAAACGTGAACATTTTGAGAATTCATGGACATTTTTAAAGCATGAACATCTTTTGAATTTCGAGAACAAATTTTGAAACAGAAAACAATTTCGAAATCCCTAAAATTTTCAAGTGCAAATTTTTTTGAATACGTGAACAAAAAAATTGAAGTCTGGAACATTTTCTGAAATCTTTGAAAAAAATTATAAAACAATGAACTTTTTGAAAAACACATACCAGTTTCGAGTTTTCAGAGAAAGTTTTGAAAAACCCGCATTGGTTGGAAAGGCAAACAAATTTTGAACATTTTTAACATTTTCTGAATTTCGAGTTTTTTAACATTTTTTGCAAAACACGAATTTTTTTAAAATTTGAGAACATCTTTTGGAAGGACGAACAAATTTTGAATATCTTGAGTTTTTTGACAAAAAAAAAGAATGAAAGAAAAAAAGAAATAAAAAAGCAGAAAAATCGAAAAAAAAGGAAAATGAAACAGGAAGCCTAAAATCGAAAAGAAGAAGGAAAAAAAGAAAACCAGAAAAATCGTTTCAAGAACCTTCTAGAAGGTTCCCAAAACCAACCTGGAACCAACCAGAAGGTTCCTAAAACCGGAAAATGATCCCACTTAAAAAAAGAGCTATCTGGGCTGGTCCAGGTACCATCAACATGTGCGATAGGTCGACAACTTGCAGCAAAGTGCGGCAAATAGAGTTTTTCATGTTTGATGCCTTTGTCTTGTTTGGGCCGACTTTCTTATCTTCTGCTAGCTGCGTGGGCTCAGGTGTGTGGAGCTGGCTTTCACGTATTTTGAAGTTTCTAGAAGGTTCTCTAGTGGGGGTTTTCTCTTTATTTTCTCTATTATTTTCTCCATGAGTTCTACTGGTTTTATTTTCATTTTTATATTTTTAATACAAATGTATTTTTCAACTTTTTGAAAAAATTGTGTGCATCTTTTTGAAGCCATGAATATTATTTTTCATATCCGTGAACATTTTCTAAATACACGAATTATTTTTAATAAATTATTAAATACCTTTTAATTCTGTGAACAGTTTTGTAAATCCATGAACATTTTTTATCTGTAAACAATTAAGAAAAAAATGCTAAAAATACTTAAAAATTTAAGAAAAATACAGAAAAACCTAAATAGGCAAAGTGTCATATGGGTGATCTATGTGCCGCAATGTGTGGGAGATGTGTTGTGTCGTGTCGGCCCGCAAATAAAAGGGTTGTGACAGGCCCGGCCTTAAGGCCTGGCTTAGGGGATCAACCTTGTTCCATGGCGTGCCGAAGGCCAGCCTCGCCCTATTATTCTCGTGTCGTGCCAGGCACGTGTCGGGTCAAAAGTCTGTGCCCATGGGTCGGGCGACGAGGTGGCCCCATATGGTCAAGTTTGGGCAGGATATGTCTAGTCCAACACACCTCTAGCACCTCTTCTACCTTTGTCGGCCCCATTGGAGATGGTTATTTGGTGCCTCTCTCACACATGTGTGATCTCATGGTGGGGATGTGGTTGTGACCATGAGCCTTGGGTGCTTTTTAGCTATTGTCTTGTGACACCATGCCTACGTGTCATTTCAGATTAGTTGGTATCACTGAGGCTCGTGGGCAGTGGTGGAGCCAACATTTCATATGTGGGAGTACATAGTTCCAATTATTTTTGAAGTCGCCAATTTTTTAAATAAAAAATAGCAAATAGCATCCGTGGTAAGATAGTATGCAAAAGACAACATCTAACAAGTCACAATACATATGGGGCAACTAGCTAGCTCTGGAGTTGTGGCCATTTTTTTAGAAACCTCTGGAGTTGTAGCCGAACTGGTATCTAATGGGCCATTCAATTCGGGATTTGCAGCCCTAGCTAACGGGGTTTTGTATATTTGGGCTACCTGCTTACTTATATGGCTTCGGGCCTAAGAGAGGTGGAGAGAAGTAGTGTGGATAGCTGGGGTAAACAAAATTGTGCTAAAAAAGGCTCGACCGGACAAAAAACAAACACGTATGAATTACTGGTGCCAGCCAACGTACACGAAGTGCAAGCCCAGAGGCGACCCAAAGCCCCCCCCCCCCCCCCCCCCAACTATGTAAAAATCCATGTTGATGCAGGCATTAGACAAGTGTGGGTAGGTTCGACAACGACTGTCTATCAGGATGGCAATGGAAATTACCTCGGCAGTTCAGCACTGGTCATTGCGGGAATGGACAATGCCTCGACAATGGAGGCCATCGCGTGCAGAGAAGCCCTATGCTTAGCTGAGGATCTTCACCTCAACCAACTCGGCGTGGCCTTCGACTCAAAACAAGTGATCAGCGACATTAACCGGGGAGGACCATCATCAAGCAAATTAAAGCGCGAGCTCTCTCTTTTCCATGTGTGTTTACATTTGAAGGTCGAGCCTCTAATGCCGAGGTTCATAATTTGGCAAGATTTTCTCTTAATCTAGCTTTAAGGCGACATGTGTGGTTTGGCCAGCCTCATGAAGCAGCTTGTATCCCACACACTGTGAATTTTGATGGATAAAACTTGGCTTTACCCCTCAAAAAAAGGCAAACGTACATCATGCATATCCCTATATGCTTGATTTTTTCTGGGCAAAAGTAACAGGGGTTCATATGTACACCCATGTACTCATCTGGTTGTGCACATGCTCATGTCCTATCTTGATTTGACTCAGTTTGGGGTATGTCCGCAAGGAGATCCGGTGGTGCCTTTCTTTATAGCTATCTCTGAGGACATCATGATAGTTTGGAGTGGAGTACTATGTAGGTGGCTCTCTAAGGGGGTGTTTGTTTCCGGAGACTTTTTGGTGTAGACACTAGAGACTTTTTAACCAAACATGAGGGACTACTAGGGACTAAAAGTTGATTTTTGGGACTAAATGAAGAAGACTCTCAAGGAGAGTCTTTTTTGGGACTTTTGGAGACTTTTCCAACAATGCCCCTCCCTACACCCATTGCCCCGCCGCCCCATGATGTTGTTTGATTGTTATTTTTTTGTATACTAGAAGTAACATGGTCATTTAATAATCTTCAGGGAGAGACTAGGGACTTTTTAGTCCCTGAAAACAAACAGGAAGAGACTTTTTAGGGACTAGGGACTTTTTAGTTGGGACTAGAAAAAATCTTAAGACTTATAAACGAAACAGGGCCTAAGATCCACCATCAAGATGGTGACCACAACATTATTTTCTGTCCAGTGTAACAATTCACACTCTGGCCATTACTGGTCGGACCCTGCAATGACACACTTTCATAAGTGTCGGGCCTGATCCTCAAAAAAAAAAAGTGTCGGGCCATGCACCTTGAACGAAAATATGTGTCCTCGCCATTGGTAGTTAGATTCGGTGATGTCGGCATGAGTGTGTGTTATCCCCTCTTGATTGCATTGTTATGGACGAATAATGACTTAATCGTACATGTATTTTTTCGTATATCGGTATGGTTATATCGATGATATCTATTTCGTATATTGTACTTGTAGATAATTTGGTCTCAGTGTCTTGCCTCTACTTTAATAATACTCCTTCCGTTTTTTTTACTTCGCGTAAATTTTGTTAAATTTTCTAAGTTTGGCCAAGTTTATAGAAAAAATATCAGCATTCATAACAGCAAATTAATATCATTAGATCCATCATGAATCAATTGATGGATGTTTCTAAAAGCAAACACTTAAACCATACCAAATTAAATTATGTATACGCTAAATCAATATCAGATATTGATATGGGACCAATTAATGGACACTTTTTTTCTAAGAAAACATTGGTACCACCTTAGGCTAACCGTATGGGAGTGTCGTAGTTAGTATCATTCATGTCAACTAGGAAATTTTGATGAGGTGGCATAGAATTAAGTGAAAGAAAATTGAGTATCATATCATGATACCATATCATAATAATATTATACTAGTATGTGTCTTGTCTGGGAATAAATAAGATCATCTGAGATACTAATCTACTCCCTCCGTTCCAAATTACTCGTCGTGGTTTTAGTTTAATTTTGAACTGAAACCACGACGAGTAATTTAGAATGAAGGGAGTATAATACTATGCATCAAAAAGGTAGTACCATATACTAGTATCATATGCATGATTCTAACTTGTGATACTACGGAAAATACACAGGAGCTCATGGGTGCTCCACACCCCAATACGAATATTAATCATAAAAAATACCAAAAGAATTCAAAAAGTTCTGAAATTTGGGGATATGAAACATGGATTCTCAATCTACTCCTGTGTGAAATTTCGTGGAAAAATACCAGGAAACGTATCTGTGGCGAAAGAAATATTGTTCGAACAAAAATCAATCCAAACAGTTTTTTCTACACATAGGAATTTTTGTCTTTTTGCCCGAATACCTTTTCCTGGTATTTTTTTCACAAAATTTCACACGGAAGTAGACGGGACCCCAGATTTGATATCCCAAAATCTCAAAAAAAAAATTCAAATTTCTCGGTATTCTTTTGAATTTAATGTTCGTATAGGGGTGTGGAGCACCCGGGTATTACAAATCCGCTTCCATGATACTACCCATTACAGCCAGCCTTATAGCGCATGCATCAAGAATGTAGCGGTATGCACCAAGGGATCAACCACATTAATCGATACTTTTAGATACGAAGCAATAATTTATTAGATAGATATATGGTGTATATGACATGAATTCAGTTATCTCCGTCTGTGTATCCCAGCGCTTCTATTTAAACGCCCCCGGTTCACATGTCAGTGATCCTCGTCTGATTTGAGCATCTGACTGATCTCAACTCTCGAGCTTCGAAACCTCACTGATCGATCCAAGCCTAGCACACCACAATTCCACAAACCAGCAGCCATGAGGACCAGCATCACCCTCGTCATCGGTGTGGCCGCCATCATCTACGCCGTCGCCATGCCCGCCACGGCGATGCCCGGCGGGTGGGAACACATCCGTAACATCAACGACCCGAAGATCCAGGGGCTCGGCAATTGGGCGGTGGCGGAGCACATGAAGCAGGCGGGCGGCCGGTTCAGGTTCAGCAAGGTGGTGCTGGGCACGGTGCAGGTGGTGTCGGGCTTCAACTATCGGCTCCTCGTCGAGGCGCTGAACGGCGCCGGCAAGAAGGACGCGTACAAGGTGGAGGTGTACGAGGAGGCGGCCGACAAAGGGCGCAAGCTCGTCTCCTTCACCCCGGTCGCCCAAGAGGCGTAGGCCTTTTGGTGTATTTGTAATTCTTGATGGACATCGTCACAGCTCACAAGCAATATTAATGAGGCATCAAAAAGTTACAGATCCAACTGCATTACCTTTGACTCACATAATCTAAATGTCACTCGTGCGCATTCTAGAAAGAAAAAAAAATGAGCTAAAAAATTTGAGCTAACTGGTGGAAAAAGTGGATGCCTTATACTCCCTCTGTAAACTAATATAAGAGCGTTTAGATCACTACTTTAGTATTCTAAAAGCTCTTATATTAGTTTACGGAGGGAGTACTACATTTTCAAACGGAGGGGGTGCACCAATGTTGCCATCTCAATGTAGTACAATTTTGAATTTCAAAGCCTGAGAGAACAGAATTGGTAAGTTCAGTTCTCTCTACAAAAAGTCAAAGCCTTCTTTGCCACGAAAGCTTTTATGCTATCTACACCATCAGATATGAGATGGTTTTGCGGAACAGGCATCTGGGTTCTACAGTTTTGGAGCCATCCAGTCAGTACTCACAAAGTCACAAGCTTAACTCATGCCTCCACGAGCCCTTTGCTACGTGCTTTCTTCTTCCCGCCCTTCCCCTCCTTTGGGCTTGCTTGATCTTTCTCTTCGACTTCGGTTTCTATTTTGGCAAAAATTGGCTTCGGCTCCATCATTGCCTGGCCTGCTTTAAGGGCTCCCCATTTGGTATCATCCTGCAGGGCAGTTAGCACAGGGTTGTAAGCATGTCGCGCCACTGGAAATTTTTTATATTGCATATCTGCTATTTATAGTTTGAAGATTGTGTTCTCTGAGGGTGTTAGTTCATATACACACTAGACAATGGCTGCAAAACACTTTGCAAAATTGAGTTTAGATCTAAATGGTATATCCCTGGACATACAAGAACATACCCATCTCAATGTACGAAACTGGTCTTCTGTGAAACCAAGCTGTGTATAAATCCTCAACGAAAGGCTTGGAGTGATTGGAGACAATGCTATTGCAATTATTCTCACTGTCTCTAGAATAATGACGAGATCCTGTAGTGAAGTGCAGACAAAAAAAATGAATAAGGCACATATCACAAACAAAGTAAAATAATAACATCAAATAAATAACACAAACTAGCCACCCAAAAATCATCTCAACAATTCATCAGAACGACTAAAGTCATGTTATAGTTTCATTATTACAGCCACAACAACAGAGTTGCTGTGACATAGGAATTAGGTACTCAGATGTACAGAATATAAAGAATTTTGAAGCTCACAGAGTGCTCTTCTGTTTGAAAGTGGGTTTCTTTTACAAACATGAAAAGAAGCAACTAATGCATCATGCAGTTTGACCTTAGCAGCATTAAATTTTGGCAAGTAAAATCTGAAACAAACACGGCAAGCCCAAAAGGAAGAGAAATAGATATAGTTTCAACTTTCAAGTGTTTACCTTTGCAGCCTTTTCAGCAATCTCGCCCCCTTGCTTGAAACAAGACCATGGTGCTTGCTCGTCAATGTACAAGTTTCCCAAGTTACCAATTTCTAGAACAGTTTCACATGCTGATGTCAACGAAAGATTTTCGTAATGGCCCTTCGCCTTGTCCACCTGTATACACAGTTTATATCACTGTAACACCAACAGATACAACAGAAGTGCAGTACATGCAAACATGTGTTAAAAGAATCTTCTTATTAGGCAGATCAATAGCAGGTGGTGATCTGAAATATCCAACATGTGTATGAAATATCAAGTGGAACCAATTCATAATGGACAACACGAGCTGACAGTGTCTGAAGCGCTTGTTGCTCATTTTCACATGTCAATTCAGCAATCACTATCTATAGCTCCAAGAAGAGAAATAATAAAACAGTTCAGCTAGGATCATTATGGTGGATGTCTTTACTTTCTGTAGGCCAAGAAACAGAACTTAAAGGAGCACCAAACAAGGAGCGATCATTACATATAAAGGGTTTCAAGCTTTTGTAATGCATTATTGGAAATGATTTCCTTCATAAAGATATTTTCCTATTTAGACCGTTTACTGTCTAGAAGTTCACTTTATAAAGCCAATTCAGACAACCTACACCCCATCAGAAGTAATGCAATGACAGATCAATGGTTTGTCATCAGTTCCGAAGATACCAAAGAGACCAACTTACCAAGTTTTCAACATTATTCTTGAATGAATTGCCATCTGCGGCAGCAATTGAATCAAAAGCTAAGGTGGAATTGCAGTTCTTTTTTAGGAGACCAAGTGTTCGATTGAGAAGGTTTCCTGTTCAGATGAGAACAGTATCATCACTAACCACTTAAGACAGACAGTTAACACCAACTAAAGCATAAGCCAAAAAAAATTGAATAAAAGTTTTAGTAAGCATAAATACCAATTGTGTTAGCAAGATGTGCATTGACTGTATTGATAAAACGTTCTTCTGAATAGTCCCCATCATTGCCAAATTCTACTTCTCGCAAGAAGAAGTACCTAACAGCATCCGCTCCAAATCTGCCTACCAGATCCTTTGGTTCAAGTGTGTTGCCTAGTGATTTTCCCATCTTCATGCCATCCTAAAATTTGCAAAATAAAAAGCAGCTGCATGAAATAAAAGTGATTTAATGAGATAAAAGTGGCTGGGAGCCCAGATAGAATTTATATTTGTTACTCAAAGACAAAACTACAAAGCAGTTGCTGTGTTTCACAATATCTGTGCAAGACAACCATGCGCACCAATGAGGCGCAAAATTTATAATAGTTAATGCCATTGGACCATACGCATCCCTATAAAATTAAAGGCTACTCCTACTCAACCTGTCCTGAAGCAATGAAAAAACTATTGTGAAATATAATTTCCCAGAAAAATGGACAAATTGTACAAAAGGAGGGAGAAGACAAACATTTATTTCACATAAAAAGGAGAACATACGTTCTTTACAATTTGACGTACACACATAGTAGAGGGTTGTAAACTTGAAAAATCGAGGAAGAAGGTGGCCAAAAATACAGACTTATCTATGAGCTACAAAGCCACAACTATAGAACATGTGAAATACCAACAGGTAAAAGGACGAATGCTAATACATAGGACAGACCCAGTGCATAGAAGCTCCCACACAAGGTGGGGTCTGGGGAGGGATTATAGGAACCTAGTCTTACCCCTGCAAAGTGCAATGCAGAGAGGCTGGTTCGAACCCAGGACCTCTTGGCACAAGTGGGGAGGACTTCACCACTGCGCCAGGCCTGCCCTCACGAATGCTAATACATATATATACTAATATAGGTGTGCTAACTTGTGCCATGTGCAGTACCATTATACAAGTTAGATTAAAATCGTACATAACTACATATGGTAAAACGTGATGTATTCTAAGGTAGAGATGATACTGAGTGGAAGTATGCAACCGATGTCCAAATGTCTAGATGGGAAATGCACATGTAGTTGCAGGAAAAGGCCTTATCAAATACGATGGTCACATAGACATGCTCAAAATACTATGTACTGTATGGTGTTATATTGCTATCAGTTGATGTGGAAACAAGAACATTGGAAATATGTGAGGTCACCTTTGTCAAGAATCCATGGCCAAAAACTGCATCAGGAACGCTTATCCCTGCTGACATTAACATTGCTGGCCAATAAATTGCATGAAACCGCAATATGTCCTGAGGTGCATGTACAAGAGATCGTCACAAACTGAATGAACATATAAAACAAAGAAGTTTATCCAATATTATTGCTTTTAAATGGGACAAAAATGTCAATATCTACAGTGACCAGCTCCAAGTAAATTGTACTGGAAGCAGTAGATTAACAGTACATTTTATGACGTTGGCATCTCCAGGTATTATGAAACATAATAAAATACATCAGATTTAACATATGAGAAGAGATGTGTTGTTCTTTCTATTTCTTAGCTGTCACATGTCTCTCACTTTCGGGAACTAGGGGATGGATCTGTCAAAATTGTTTCAACTGTGACCTACCAGTGCCAAGTCACCAAACCCAGCATGACACATGATATTTTTATTAGTGCAAGTAACTGCAGCTGAGGCACAAGGGCCCTATCGAAATAAGTTTAAATGAAATAGGATCTAATCTTGAGAACTGGAAGGAGTGAAACTTGTCCCCGAGTTTCGCCATATGGAAAACTGAGTGGCTATGTGATGTTAGCTGGTTACTGTATAGATCACCATAAAGGAGTTTATGTTTGTATATTCATTTCATAAATGTCATATTTCAGCACTTTCTCTTAGCAGCACTAAAAAAAAGTGGTACTATCTAAGTTCACATCAAAATGAGAACTCCTTATGACGATAAGAAGAAATCAATCAATATGATGTTTTGCTATAAGTTGAAACAAAAAACATGATGTTTGAAGAAGCTGCAAAAATTATTTGCCCAAAACCGACCTTTCCTATCAGGTGTAGAGATGCAGGCCAACCCCGATCAACAGCTTGCTGTAAACTTGCCTGCTCCCCATCATCTAGGGACGCTGAAAGATAACTAAAGAGACAAACATACAGAAATGAACAACCAATATGAAACAAAATAATAGGCAATGCTAAATAAGATTACTCTAGCCTCATTTCAAGATTTCAAGAAGTTAACTGCTCATTTATTACATGCGTGGACTAAGAGACTGGAGCATCTTTTGCTTTTGCATAGAAAGTTCGCAGTTTCGAGTAAACAAAAGAACAATTTATCTAAGAATTGTCATTGCCAAACATGAATATAAATCAATGAAGTTGAGTATATTCTATACTTGCATGGTAGGATTAAACAGAGGACACTGATATCAGACAACACGCCGCCTACAGCCATATCTATCCAGTAGAATTTGAGTAAGAATATGCAACCTGTTCATGCTTACGAAAATGCCAAGCAGCAGGCATGAAACATACAAACATACCCTAATAAGGCATCAAACCACACATATATTGTTTGTTTGGTGTCATTTGGCACTGGAATACCCCACTCGACAGATGCACGAGAAATAGAAAAGTCTCTCAATCCACTTTTAATCCAGCCTTCGACCTACAGCTGTGTCTTAATTAGTAAAATAACAAAGAAATAAGGGCATCCTAAAACCATGAAAATAAACACATGTGAGCTGAAAGATTGGCAATTAATGAAGCGTCAAGCGTTATATTTTTACTGAAAGCTAAAACATGAAGCAGAGTATGAAATTATTAATCTTGGGCACTTATATAAGAAAAAAAAATATTATCCTATCACTGTACACAAAACCAAGGTGTGTTACTGTGAGAAGAATAGAGGCTACTTAATAAAGTGCATTATGGTCAGTCAATGTGTAGGCATGCGCCGATGCACACATGTACTTTGAAATGTCATAGTTGAGATCCCATCTTGCCAGCGCAAGGAAAATAAACATGTGATGGCCAGGCTTCAAGTGCTCAGTAAGCTTTTTAGCCAAGACATCGCAACTCGATTACGAAGATGGGTAGGGGAGATTGCCAGAAACTACATCAGGTGACAAAGTCCAGGATTGGATTGAACAACCATGGCTCCCCAACACCAAACTCGCACTGTTTAAGCCGCCAAACCCTGACATGCTGCTGCTGTAAAAGCTAGGGATTACATGAGAACCGCTGTGGTCTAAAGACACTCTTCACTGTCTGTCGACCATTTTAACTTTTACCATATATACACAGCAGCCTTTGGAAGCTTTCTTTTTCAAAACTGGTAAACAATGACATCTAGGTTCTAATCTTTAAGCTAGTTAGGTATTAGGATGATATCTAAGTGACCATTTGATGGGTTGCCAGAAAGGAAATGTACTGTGATGATGTTTGTTCAACATGCCAACGGCACTTCTTGGCAAGAAGGAATGCGACAACCCAACAAAATCCACATAGTTTTTCACATATTTGACTGCACAGATATATTTAAGAAAATCGTGTCAAATCTTCAATAATACATATGCTGACATGATGCATATTTTTTTTAATCTGTCAGTAGTTAAATCAATATAATTAGAATCTCCATTTAATAAGCAAATAGTTCTACATTTTTCAACCGCAATTTTTAGCAGTAACTTGATAAACACACATCAGATTGAACAAAACATTATAGAGGATAACGCCTCACCTCGTGCAAACGATGTGATGGCCTTACAAAATTGGGATTTCTTGTCAGCAGCTCTTCTAATTTATGCTGATATTTTGACAAGGCAAAGAAATAGTTATCTTCCTTTCTAGGTACACAAGGCTTCAGATGCACAGGGCAGCAATTATTTTCTGCCAACTCCTTTTCATCCTGTGTGCAATCAACAAAACAGACATTATTATTTGGTAAATTTAGCAATACAGAACTGTAGAGATAATCTACATAGATGCCCATGATAACACTTGTTATAATTATCCATTCATACATGTATAAATACATTTACCTAAAAAATGTACTAGTGCTTCTATAGGAGAAGGTACAAAGAAGCTTGCCTTGTACTCCTCACAGCTGACACAGTAAAGTCCTTCGTAATCAGCTCTATATATGTCACCAGTGCTTAGAACTCTAGAATAGAAGTCATTAACAACAGCCTCGTGCTTAGGATCAGTTGTGCGAATAAACTTGTCATACTCGATGTCTAGCTGCAAGCAAAAACAAAGTTGGAAGAGAAATGTGAGCTCCAGATTTATGACATATTGTGAAATGGTAGACTGAAAATACTTTGTGTTGTGACATACATCAGCCCAAAGCATCTTGTATGAATTTGAAATTATATCACAGTGCTCCTTGGGGTTTCTACCACTGGCCTCTGCAGAGGTGGCAATTTTTTCACCATGTTCATCTGTCCCAGTAATGAATATAACCCTCTTCTCTAGCAATCTCTGCAACCAGATAAGCACCATGAACAAATTCTTAGAGAAGGTGTCGGGCAGCAAAAGGTACGCAATGCTCCCAGTAGCTCAACTAGTCTAACAAACAAATCATCAAACTATTTGCACTGCTAACACACAAATATATTGAAGTCTGTGCACCTGCATTCCCGCGGTACATATGCACTGGCATATTCACCACTTAACTAGAGAACAATGAAGCGCACCAGCCATTATACTGTTTCATACGGGTTGCGTATCCAAACATGGCTGCCAGCAGGTGGATCTCGAGTAATGTACTCAAATTCCTGACATGGACTTGTAAAAGTAGTGTGAAGGCTTGCCTGGAAGCGGGCGACAGCGTCGGCGGCGATGGTCGTGTATGCGCTGCCCATGTGCGGCGGCGCGTTGACGTAGTAGAGCGGCGTGGTGAGCACGTAGGGTGGCGGCGCGGGCGCGGAGGCATCTGAGGACGAGGAGATTGAGGCGCAGCAGCGGGCGCGGACGCGTCGGTGGGGCGCGGAGGCGAGGGGGCGGGACGGGGGTGAGGCGAAGGCTAGCCGACGGGCGGTGGCTCCGATGGAGGAGGGGGCGCAGAAGAAGGCCCGCCCAGCGGCCATGGCGGAGGAGGGGGGAGAGGCGGAGTGGGCTAGGGAGGGGGTTTTGGGTCGCGTTCGTGAGGCAGAGAGAGCAGATGTTTGAGGTGGGGGACGATGGCGATGGGAATGGGATGCAGCCACCCTAATCCAAATGAATTTCAGTGGATTTCTTTACTCTCCTTTGATTCAAAGCAATTTCACAGGATTTTTAAAGGATTTGGATCCTTAGAAGTCTTTCTTACGTTCGTCGTTTGATTCCTAGAATTGAAATCCTTAAACAAAATCTTACATTTTTTTACACTCTACTCTCTTCGATTCAAAATAATTGAAGTTTTAGGATTGTTCTAAGTCAAACTTCATTAAGTTTGACTATGTCTACAAAAAAATATATTAATATCTACAAAACAAAAATCACTTCATTAGATTTATTATTACGAAATATATTTGATATCATGGATCTTTGTGGATTTTCTATAGATTTGGTCAAACTTTTAAAAATGAATTTAAAAAATCATAGAACTTTAATTATCTTGAAATAGAGGGAGTATTTTGGAAAGAAAGAATCACCCACTAAAACTCTTTGTAGAATTGTTTATTTTCCCTGTGCTATCATTCATCCAAATTCCTACAGGATTTTAATTATATAAGATTCTAGTTGAGATGACACTCTAATCCTCCACTTCTTACCTATTCTTGTTTCTTATAATTATTATGAATCAAATAGACCCTTCATGTTTGTACTTTTAAAATAAATAATTATTTTGGGTTGCTCGATTTGTATAAATGCAGCTTGTAAGAACTTGCTTACACTTTGTTGTTTAAAGAATTTTCTGTTTAATCCAACCTTTTGAATTCATTTGTAGTTTTTCCAAAGCAACTAGGTGATGCAGCCATGACCCGGGGGTGGCTCACCGGGCTGGATAAAGCCAAAGGACGAATCAGGGCATGCGGGGCCCAGCAAGGATAAGAACCGACATTTTGGTGTCTTGCTCCACTACCTGTAAACCCTAAGCTCCACTACCTACATAAGGGAAGGTTAGGGAGCACCCATGGCATCTGGTCTTAGAGATAAACAACTTCCGGTAGCAGCCTAGTTCCCTATTGTATTGCCTCGCATGAGGTATCTCATCACCATCAATAACAAGAAGAAGCATGATGTCGGGTATTACTCTCCGGAGGCACAAACCTGGGTAACTTGCGCGTGTGGGCTCCGTCCGGTACTTCCGACCTCGTTAGGAACCCTACCGAGGGATATATGACGGTATTTTGCACCGTCAATTGGTGTGTCAGGCACGGGAGACGCTGATCAGAGACCTAACCCGGGGCGGAGATCAATGGTCGGCAAATTTACCCCTGGTCACATACGGGGTGTGGGGCACAAACCGGCCCGACGCACTCTCATGGGTCATCACCACCATCTTCCATCGATCCATCTTTAGAGCAGGTACTGACGCATCGACCTTGCCAGGCCTACCGTCGACGCCGTCACGGCACCAAACAGCGCCACTACCCTGCGCTCGTCCATCCAGACACATCTGTCGCCGAGATCCAGTCGCACCATCTCGCTGATACTCGCCGTCTTAACGCGGTTGATGACACGTCGCTCCACCTAAGAACCTTCGCACCACCACGACCGCTCCTCGCCACCCATAGCCCACCCTTAGAACAGCCCTCTCATGAACACCCAAGCCTCCCTAGACGGCGCCCTCATGAGGGATACAATGTGCATGGCGTCGCCGCCGCCCAGTCACACGGATTTTGGACTTTCTTCCGAGAGGGGGTCGGGGTGGATAGGATGGACATCGGCTTCGTGATACGTCTCCAACGTATCTATAACTTTTGATTGTTCCATGCTATTATAGTATCAATCTTGGATGTTTTATAGACATTTACAAGCAACTATTAATTTAGTGCCCAGTGTGAGTTGCTGTTTTTTGCTTGTTTTGGGTTTTGCACAATATCAATACCAAACGAAGTCCAAATGCCACGCAACTTTTTGGTGATTTTTTCTAGACATAAGAGACCCTCGAAGCTTCGGGAGAGGACGAGAAGATGAAGCAATGGCCCACGAGGCACCAGGGCGCGCCCAGGGGGTAGGGCACGCCCTGGTGGCTTGTGGGGCCTACGTGGCTCCGTTAGACCTAACTCCACCTCTATTCTCTAAAATCGTGAAACCAACAGAGGAGTCCATGAAATACTTTTTCCGCCGCCACAAGCCTCTGTTCTCGAGAGATCCCATCCGGGGACCTTTTTCGGTACTCCGGTGGAGGGGGAATTAATCATGGAGGGGCTCTACATCAACCTTGCTGCCCTTCCAATGACGCGTGTGTAGTTTACCACAGGCCTACGGGTCCATAATTGGCAGCTAGATGGCTTCTTCTCTCTCGATGTTCTTCAATACAATGTTCTCCTTGATGTTCTTGGAGTTCTATTCGATGTAATCACTTTTTGCGATGTGTTTGTTGGGATCCGATGAATTGTGAGTTTACTGTCAGATCTATCCATGAATATTATTTGAGTTTTCTCTGGACTCTTTTATGCATGATTACTATAGCTTCGTATTTATTCTCCGATCTATTGATTTGGTTTGGCCAACTAGATTGATTTATCTTGCAATGGAAGAGGTGCTTTGTAATGGGTTCGATCTTGCGGTGCTCAATCCCAGTGATAGAAGGGGACATGGCACGTATGTATTATTGCCATTAAGGGTAAAAATATGGGGTTTATTATACGTGAGTTTATCTTGTCTACATCATGTCATCTTGCTTAAGGCGTTACTCCGTTCTTTATGAACTTAATACTCTAGATGCATGCTGGATAGCGGTCGATGTGTGGAGTAATAGTAGTAGATGCAGAATTGTTTTGGTCTACTTATCTCGGACGTGATGCCTATGTATGATCATTGCCTAGATATCGTCATAATTATTTGCTTTTCTGTTAATTGCCCAATAGTAATTTGTCTACCCACAGTATACTATTTTCAATGAGAGAAGCCTCTAGTGAAAACTATGGGCCACGGGTCTATTTTTATCATATATTAAAACCAAAAATACATTGTTGTGTTTTTACTTTATTGATTCTATTTTGTATTTTTCTCTGATCTATCTATCAAATACCATACAATTTAATCTTGCAATTAACCATCAAGGGATTGACAACTCCTTGTTCGCATTGGGTTGCAAGGATTTGCTGTTTATGTGCAGGTGTTGCTAATGAGGTGTTGCTTGGTTCTTCTACTGGATTTATAACCTTGGTTCTTAACTGTGGGAAATACATATCTCTATTGTAATGCATCATCCTCTCCTCTTCGAGAAATCCCAACGTAGTTCACAAGTAGCTGGAAGAATTTCTGGCGCCATTGTCGGGGAGACATCATCAACATCTATCAAGTACTTACACATAAACTTCCATCTCCTTGCATTTATTTTTATTTGCCTTTGCTTCTCGTTTTCATCTCTCCCACTTCTAAAAAGTTTTTACAAAAATCATTTCTGTTTGCCTTTTCCTTGTGTTGCTTGCTTGTTATCTTGTTTGCATAGTCACGATGTCTCAAGAAAATGCAAAATTATGTGATTTTTCAGTACTATTAATAATGATTTTATTAGTACTCCGATTGCTCCTCCCACCACTAGTGCGGAGTCTTATGATATTAATGCCGCTTTGTTGAATCTTGTATTGAAAGAACAACTTTCGGGTAGTCCTAATGAAGATGTCGCGTCCCATCAAACAATTTCGTAGAATTGTGTGATATGCAAACGAAAAAGGATGTGGACAATGATATTGTGAAACTAAAATTATCCCCGTTCTCTTTGCGAGATCGTGCAAAGATTTGGTTTTCATCTTTGCCACGAAATAGCATTGATTCTTGGAATAAGTGCAAAGATGCTTTTATTACTAAGTATTTTCCTCCCGCTAAAATTATTTCCCTTAGAAATCAAATTATGAAAATTAAATTATGAATTTCAAGCAACTTGAGCATGAAAGTGTTGCACAATCCTGGGAAAGGATGAAATTAATGATAAGAAATTGCCCTACACATGGTTTAAATTTGTGGATGATCATATAAAAAAAATTATGCGGGATTAAATTTTGCTTCTAGATATTTTTTAGATTCAGTCGCGGGTGGTACTTTTATGGAAATTACTTTGGGATAAGCTACTAAGTTGCTTGATAATATTGTAGCAAATTATTCACAATGGCATACTGAAAAAGCTCCTACTAGTAAAAAAGTAATTTCGGTTGAGGAAATTAGCACTTTGAGTGATAAAGTTGATGCACTTATGAAATTGGTTGGTAGTAAAAATGATCCTAATGATGTGCCTTTTCGTCTACTTTGATTGAGAAAAATAATGATCCCGGAGATGTGAATTTTGTCTTGCGAAATAATTTGAATAGTAATGCTTATAAAGGTAATTTCAATCCTAGAACTTTTCTAGGAAATTTCTCTAACAATTATGGCAATTCCTATGCTAATTCTTATAGTAATAATAATAGGATGCCCTCTGATCTTGAGAATAATATCAAAGAATTTATTAATGCTCAAAAAGTTTTCAACACTATGATAGAGGAAAAATTGAATAAACTTGATGATATGTCTAGGAGCATTGACAGACTTATTCATGATGCGGAAAACCTTAAAACTAAAATTTTGCCACCCAAGATTGATATTAATGAATCAATTAAACCTTTATATGTCTCCATGGATGAGAGTAATAAAAGTGATTCTTCCCGATTTTTATCGTAGTAATGACGAGGATATGAAAATGATTGGTATTTCATCTATTGACTCCTTGTTTAGCAATATAAAACTTGATGTAAGGGGACTGAAGAAGAGTCAACTTTAGCTAGAAGGTGTCCCCATAGTTCGGTTGGTGAAAATATTGATAAAAATTGGTTTGGAGAGGTGAAAACTTTAACTAGTGATGTGCCCACTCTCTTGGATTACAAAGACTTTAACTATGATAGTTGCTCTTTGATTGAATGTATTTCTTTGGTGCAATCCATGTTAAATTCACCCAACGCGTATGACAGCAAATTAAGGCTTTTACTAAACATATTGTAGAAGCGATGATGAAAGCTTTAGAAGTTTCAATTCCTAGACAATTATATGATGAGTGGGAACCTACCATTAAAGTTAAAATTAGAAAATATGAGTGCAATGCCTTATGTGATTTAGGTGCTAGCATTTCCACAATTCCAAAATCTCTATGTGATGTGCTAGGTTTTACCAATTTGGATGAATGTTCTTCTAATTTTCACTTGGCGGATTCTACTATTAAAAAGCCTTTGGATAGGATTAATGATGTTCTTATTCTTGCAAATAGGAACTATGTGTCCATTGATTTTATTGTACTTAACATTGATTGCAATCCGTCTTGTCCCATAATACTTGGTAGACCATTCTTACGAACCATAGTGTCGTAATAAACAAGAAAGAAAACAATATAAAATTTTAGTTTCCATTAAAGAAGGGTAGGGAACACTTCCCTAGAACTAGAATTAAAGCCACCATATGAATCAATCATGAGGGCCACCTATGGAACAAAAACCAAAGATGACAATACTTGAAACTATGCATTATGCCTAGCGAGGGGCGTAAAACAAGCGCTAGTTAGAAGGCAACCCAATAGTTATCTTAGTCTTCTTGTTTATTTTTCTGTTTTTTGTGTTCACACAATTATGCTACTGTTATGAGTGTGCTTTTTATGTTTTAGTTCGTGTTTGTGCCAAGTAAAGCCTTTAGGATGGTTTGGATGATAGTTGACTTGATTATGTGAAAAAACATAAACTTTTGTGCCCAGTTCTAGAATTTTGTAAATTCACATAAATGTGATTTTGCTCGGATGATTTTACACATAATTGATATACAAATTTCCCACGTTGTCCTAATTTTAAGAATTTTTAGAGTTATAGAAGTATGGTCAATGTTCAGATTACACAAATTGTTCTGTTTTTGACAGATTCTGTTTTTGTTGCATTGTTTGCTTATTTTTTTGAATCTATGGATTGTATCGAGGGGTATAAGCCATGGTAAAGTTAGAATACAGTAGGTATAATGCAATAACAAAATATGAATGGGTTTGCAACAGTACTTAGAGTGGTGATTTGTGATACGTCTCCAGCGTATCTATATTTATACAGTATTCATGCCGTGTTTACCGCAATTCTATATGGTTTTGGTATGATTTGAATGGAACTAACCTAGACTGATGATGTTTTCATCAGAACTAGGTTGTTTTTTGTGTAGAAATAAAAGTTCTCCAAATGCAATGAAAATTTTTGACAATTTTTTTGAACAAAAGAGGCACTAGAAGCTTCATGGGAGACCAGAAGGTGAAGGAGGTGAGAAAAACCCACCAGGGCGCGCCAGGTGCCTTGCCCATGTGCTGGTGGGTGGTGGGCCCCTTGAAGCCCATATTCGCGTGAAACCAATGCCAAAAATCCTATAAATACAGAAACCCCCAGAAATAACCCTAGATTGGAAGTTCCGCCGCCGCAAGCCTCTGTATCCACGAAAAAACAATCTGGACCCTATTTCGGCACCCTACCGAAGGGGTAAATCATCACTGGATGCCATCTTCATCATCTTGGCGGCTACCATGATGAGGTGGGAGTAGTCCACCCTCGGGGCTGAGGGTTTGTACCAGTAGCTTTGTTAATATAGTTGGATCATATGGTGTTTTCCCCTCTCTATCTTGTTGTGATGAATTGACTTTTCCCTTTGAGATTTTGTTATTATCGGATTGAATACTTTTATGGGTTCGAGAACACTTGATGTATCTCTTGCTATGAATACACATGGTGACAATGGGGTATCATATTGATTCACTTGATGTGTGTTTTGGCACTCAACTCGCGGATTCCCGAGGTGACATTGGGGTAATCTATGCATAGGGGTTGATGCACATTCTCGTCTTTGTTTCTCCGATAGAAATCTTGGGGCACTCTTTAAGGTTCTTTGTGCTGGATTGAGTATTATGAATCTGAAATTGTTTGATGCATATCGTATAATCAACTCACGGACACTCATGGTGACATTGGAGTATCTAGGTGACATTAGAGTTGGTTGATGTGTATCGTATGGTGTTATTTTAGTATGAACTCTTGGATAGATCGATCAGAAAGGATAACTTAGTGTTATTTCAGTATGAACTATTGGAAAGATTGATCGAAAAGAATAACTTTGAGGTGGTTTCATACCCTACAAACAATTTCTTCTTATGTTCGCCGCTAGATAGGAACTCTGGAGTGATTCTTCATCGCACGTTGAGGGATGGTTATATGATCCAATTATATTAGCATTGTTGAGAAATTGCACTAGCGAAAGTACGGACCCTAGGCCTCATTTTCAAGCATTGCAATACCGTTTGTGCTCACTTTTGTTACTTGCTACCTTGTTGTTTTTATTTATTCATATTATAAAAATATATTTCTACCATCCATACTACACTTTTATCACCATCTCTTCACCGAACTAGTGCACCTATACAATTTGCCATTGTATTGGGTGTGTTGGGGGCATAAGAGACTCTTTGTTATTTGGTTACAGGGTTGCCTAAGAGAGACCATCTTCATCCTACGCCTCCCACGGATTAATAAACCTTAGGTCATCCACTTGAGGGAAATTTGCTAATGTCCTATAGAACTCTACGCTTGGAGTTCCAACACGAGTCTACAAGAACAAATTGTGTAGTAGACATCATTTTGCTTTATTATACTAATGGATCTCACGAGGGTTTTGGTAAGTTTTGAAAGTGCAACTATCCCTGGGTGGTTTTGGTAATTCCTAACAACATATAGCTCATTGAGCTAATTCTATTTCAAGATAAATATTTCAGGAAAGCTCAATGTTTGGCATGGCATGGATGAGAAAAGTGGCCACCTCAAAATGCTAAGGACAAAAGGATTGGCTCTAGCTCAAAGCACAAGACTCTACATTTTTCATTTTAGTGATCCAAGATCACATTGAGTCCATAGGAAAAGCCAATACTATCAAGAAGGGGTGAGGTGTTGCTTAATGAGTTTCTTGCTCAAAGTGCTTAGTGATATGCTCCAAAACCCTCAACTACTTTCTCACATCCACATATGTCCCAAACCAAAAGTCAAACTTGGCCCTACCGAAATTGTCTATCCGGCGCCACCGAGTTCAGTTGACATAGCCATTACCATAAACCCTAGTCTTTTTGGTCTCACCGATAGAGATCTCGGTCTCACTGAGATGGGATTGCAATCTCTCTGTTTCCCTTCATAACGTTTCGGTCAAACCAAGATGAGCGATCGGTCCCACCGAGATTGCAATGCAAACTCTCCATTTCCCTTTTGTAACGTTTCGGTCAAACCGAGATGAGCGAATCAGTCCCACCGAGTTTGCCTGACCAACTCTCTGTGTGTCTATTACCAAAATCGGTCTCACCGAGTTTGTGTAATCGGTCCCACTGAGATTACGTTATGCCCTAACCCTAACCATATCGGTCCCACTGGGTTGACATGTCGCTCCCATCGAAATTCCCAAGGGTCACATTATTTACTAAATCGGTCTGACCGAGTTTCACGATTCGGTCCCACCGAGTTTGGTTAGTTGTGTGTAATGGTTAGATTTTGTGTGGAGGCTATATATACCCCTCCACCCACTCTTAATTCGTGGAGAGAGCCATCAGAACATGCCTACACTTCCAACATACATTTTCTGAGAGAGAACCACCTACACTTGTGTTGAGGTCAAGATATTCCATTCCTACCACATAAATCTTGATCTCTAGCCTTCCCCAAGTTGCTTTCCACTCAAACCTTCTTTCCACCAAATCCAAATCCCGTGAGAGAGAGTTGAGTGTTGGGGAGACTATCATTTTAAGCACAAGAGCAAGGAGTTCATCATCAACACACCATTTTTTACTTCTTGGAGAGTGGTGTCTCCTAGATTGGCTAGGTGTTACTTGGGAGCCTCCGACAAGATTGTGGAGTGAACCAAGGAGTTTGTAAGGGCAAGGAGATTGCCTACTTCGTGAAGATCTCCCCTAGTGAGGCAAGTCCTTCATGGGCGACGACCCTGGTGGGATAGACAAGGTTGCTTCTTCGTGGACCCTTCGTGGGTGGAGCCCTCCGTGGACTCGCGCAACTGTTACCCTTCGTAGGTTGAAGTCTCCATCAATGTGGATGTACGATAGAACCACCTATCGGAACCACGGATAAAAATTTCCGTGTCAACATTGTGTTTGCCTCCTCAAACTCCTCCCTTTACCTTCATATGCAATTGTTTTACATTCCACTGCTATACTCTTAGAATTGCATGTGTAGGTTGATTGCTTGACTTGTGCTAAGTTGCTAAAATCTGCCAAGAACTAAAATTGGGAAAAGGCTAGATTTTTATTTGGTCAAGTAGTCTAATCACCCCCCTCTAGACATACTTTCGATCCTACAAGTGGTATCAGAGCTTTGGTCTCCATTTGCTTTGATTTCCATAGCTTTTGGTGGTCATAGCCTTGGTTTCACAACCTAGGAGAGTATGGCGTCTAGCGAGGGAAATTACCACTGTAGAGGTCCTTACTTTGATGGTACTAATTTTGCTAGTTGGAAGCTTAAGATGAAAATGCATATTCTTGGACATAACCCCGCCGTTTGGGCTATTGTGTGTATTGGCTTGCAAGGTGAATTCTTTGATGGGAGAGAACCGAACCGTGAAGCTACCGCGAAAGAGTTGAAGATGCTGCAATACAATGCTCAAGCTTGTGATATTCTCTTCAAAGGATTGTGCCCCGAAGAATTCAACAAAATTAGCCGTCTTGAGAATGCAAAGGAAATTTGGGATACTTTGATTGATATGCACGAAGGTACCGACTCCGTCAAGGAATCCAAATTGGATGTGCTTCAAAGTCAACTTGACAAGTTCAAAATGAAGGATGGTGAAGGCGTCGCTGAAATGTACTCTAGGCTTGCTATCATCACAAATGAGGAAGTGAAGAGATGACCGACAAATTCATCATCAAGAAGATCCTAAGAGCCTTGGATGGCAAATATGATACTGTGTGCACATTAATCCAAATGATGCCCATTTACAAAGATCTCAAGCCAACGGAAGTCATTGGAAGAATTGTTGCTCATGAGATGTCACTCAAGGATAAGGAAGAGCTCCACAACAAGTCAAGTGGTGCTTACAAAGCCTCATGTGAAGCTCCCACATCATCAAGTGAGAAACAAACCTTCAATGAAGAATTGAGCCTAATGGTGAAGAACTTCAACAAGTTCTACAAGAGTAGAAGCAAGGAAAGAAGTTCCAAGTCAAGGTCCTACAATGACAAAAGATCTTCTAGTCATGAGCGTAATTGCTACAATTGTGGAAGACCCGGACACTATTCCAATGAGTGTACAGCTCCCTACAAAAGAAGAGAAGATTCTCCAAAAAGAAGGAGTAGAAGAGAAGAATCACCATCAAGAGAAAGAAGGAGTAGAGATGATCGTTATGAACGAAGAACATCTCGGAGAAGCAAGGATTCGGAAAGGAAGGACAAGTCATCAAGGAGCTACACAAAACAAAGACATCAAGCTCATGTTGGTGAATGGGTGTCCGGCTCCGACTCTGACAATCACTCCGAGAGAAGCTATCACTCCGACTCCGAATATACTCAAGATGAAGGTGTTGCCGGTCTAGCACTTGTGTCAACCAACTCCTACGACATATTTGACTCACCAAATGAAGGAATTGGAATATGCTTCATGGCTAAAGGCCCAAAGGTATCACACCCCGAGTATGTTGATTTCAATAGTGATGAAGATGACTTGTTAGGTGATGATGATTTACTTGTTGACAACTCTAGTGATGAATACTATGATGAAACGTCAATTAATCATGCTAATCAAGATAAAACGAATGACAATGATAAGGAGAAGATTGAGCGCCTAACTAAAGAACTAAACACTCTTAAGTTAGCTCATGAAACTATCTTGGAAGATCATCGAGAACTTTTAAAGACTCATGAGAAGTTACGCTTTGAAAAGCTCAACCTTGAGCAAGAGCATGAGTTTTTAAAGGCAATCAATGATGATCTTCGCAAGAAAAGTTCTTCTTACATTGCCAAGCGTTTACTCTTATCTACTTACATGCCACAAGTCAAGTCTAGTAACAAGAACAAGAAAGATTCTTCTTCTAGTAGTAACAATAATCATGCTAAATCCAATGTTGTTGCTTCTAGTAGTTCTCTTGATTCCACTAATGATTCTCTTAGCCAAGTTACACTTGAGCAAGAAAATAGCTTATTGAAGGGAATTATAGAGAAAGGTGTTTACAAGAGCCTTGCCGGAAGTAAGCAATTCGAGGTAATTGTACGCAAGCAAGGAAGGCACCGGAAGAATCAAGGTGTTGGTTTTGAACGAAAGTTCAATGCCAATGGAGTTGAGTGGGAAGAAGATCAATACCCCAAGACGAAGTTTGTTCCTCAACAAGAGAAGTATGATCCTACTTCTTTCAAAGGAACACAAGCTCAAGATGATCTTCCACCACAAGACCACAAGCAAAAAGGCAAGGACAAGCTTCAAGAGGAGATTGATGCATTTGAAGAAGCTCCTAAGGCCTTGGTCAAGTGGGTTCCCAAGACTACATCAAGTTCTACTTCATCAAGTACAACTACAACTCCAAGGTTTCCCATCAAGATGATGTGGATCCCAAAGAAGAAGAACTAGAGAGTTCTTGAGGGTGACTCCACCAACATACTTCACTCTTATCATTTTGGCAAGGACAAGTGCAATCAACTTCCACATCTTGCACTAGTTCAAGGAGTCACAAACCCTCTTGTTGGTAAGACAAGGGACAAGGTAACCTAATGCTTTCATGGACATCATCTTGTGTGTGCATCACTCTATGTCTATGGATATCCTTGTTTGTTCCTTGTGGGACTAACCCGTGTAGGTATTGAAAGTGCAACTCACTCCAATGGATTGCTCCAAATGATCTACATCAACATTGAGCATCCACATCTTCAACATCTACATGAAGTCATCATCGACAAAACCCAAGGTTAGTTCATCCCTCTTACGGGGGATCTCACATCTAGGGGGAGCTTTACTCTAAGAATTGAGCTAAAGCAACTCTAATGGTGTGAACACAACAATGCTTTATGTAAAAGTGGTAACCCCACTTGTGCTTAAACGATGAGTACGACCTATGATCAAATGTTCTCATTTGACTCCTAAGTCAATATACTCATATATAGATGAACTAGTCATCGCCAATTGCCTGATAGATGCTAGAATTGGTTGTGCATGCTTTGCCACATATTTCATTTGCCATTTTATTGTGTGAGCATGTTGGTTGCATATTTTACTCATTCGAGGACATCCACTTGTTGTTTTGATTGTTTGGTTCTTTTCTTTTGCCAAGTGGATGGACAAGAATGCCTAAGAACCTTCTCTAGCCATCTATGCTTTTCTTGTCTCAAACTCTATTCATGCTACATCACAAAGTTTGATGTCAGATTTGAACCACTTTGTGTGAGGAGCACTCGGAGTCCCCGATTCATCATAGACTTAAACTTCCAAAACCTCTTTGTGCATTTCAGTCTGACTGATTCACCCTTTTCGGTCATACCGAGATCACTAAGTTGATCTAGGTTTTCAACCTCGGTGCAACTGATTAGAACCTTTCGGTCACACCGAGTTGCAATAACTGCTCGCAGTTTTGCATCTCAGTGCCACTGAGTTGTTTTACTTGGTCACACCGACAGGGTCAGGCTATATATACTCACGGGTCAAATTTTGGAAATTTTCTGAAACCCTTCGCCCACGCATAACTTGCTCTGCCTCTTTGGGTCTCCGGATTGTCTTCTCGCTGCTAGCAACCTCCCGCCGCTGGTCTCCGCCGCCGTCAACGGCATTCTGCCTCGTCGTTGCCGCCGTAGCAAGTTCACCGCCGAGTTAGGGTATGAACTTGATACTTTGTGCTATTCTTTAACTCCGATTCCTAGCACATTGTTTTGCCATGATTCTTCCCACGTATGAAATCTTCCTGTCTAGCGAAAGCATTCTGTAGATTAGATTTGATTTGAAAATTTAGGGTTAGGTTTCCGCCGAGCTCATCTCGGACTAACCGAGTTGTTGAAATCGGTCTCACCGATTTGGCTTAGGCCATTGCACATGTGATTTTCGGTCTGACCGAGAATTGCAAATCGGTTTGATCGAGATCGATTCTCTGTGAAACCCTAGCAGTCTCGGTGCCACCGAACTGTGACTCGGTCTGACCGAGTTCACTAGTTTAGGTTCCAAAAGCTACTTCGGTATCACCGAGTTTACAAATCGGTAGCTCGGAAATGCTTTCTGTGGAAAACTAAAACTAAGTTTTTGACTCAATTGTTTTGCAAAACCTTTGTACTTTGTGATGCTCATCCACTCTACCTCATCTATATCTATTCACAGGGTCTGCTGTCAGTGAGTTTGCAGAAATGTCTGATCAAAGTGATAGCCAGAACAAGTCTGAAGAGCAAGCTCAGTTGAGTGAGGGCACTAGTCCCTCAAGCAGCTATGATGAGGGTAGCAGGAGCACACCCAGCAACTTGCCAAAGGCAGCTACCAGGACAAGGAAGAAGAAAACCTCAGATTCTGAAGATGAGGATTATATTGCTGCTGAGGATGAGGCCACCTCAAAGAAGAAGGTGCTGAAAAAGGAGTATGGCACAACTGCTACCACTAAGCCAGGCATGAACAGGAAGGCACCTGCCAGGAGAGTGCCCACATCCAAACCCAGGAAGGTTGCCACAGGTGAAACAATGGAGTTCACTCTAGAACCCAAAGAAATTGGAGAGGGCAAGAAAAGAAAGGAAAGGGTCGAAGACTATTGCCAGAGTTATTGGCAAGCCCTCCATGAGGAGAGATTCTGATGAAGAAGAAGAAGAGGAAGAGGATGCTGCACCAACACCCAAAGCTCAGAAGCTCATGGGAGATGCAATTAAGTCAGGGGCTGCTCCATCTAAGCCCAAAGCTGCTCCCAAGGCTGCTGCTCCAGCTCCAAAGCCTAAACCCAAGAGGAACACTAGAAGTATACCTACTGCAGAGAAGAACAAGGCCCCAGTGCCTGAAGCTGCTGAAGAAGAAGATGATTCACTTGTTTTGAGGAAGTTGAAGCCCAAGATTCCTGACCATAATGATGCTCATCCAGTAGCTGAAGACATACACATCAGAAAGGATGCTGGAATGAGATTGTGGAGACAGTCAGATCCATATGCTATGAGGAGAAGGACATCAGTTGACTACAGATTTCACACAAAGGAGCAACAAGATTTTTATGAGACAATTTTGCTTGACAAGAAGCCTATTGTCTGTGACATGAGATGGATCAATTGGGAGTACGCCAAGAAAAATGAAGGTCACTATCCAGGAGTATATGACAGCTTCAAAGCATGTGGAGTTGATGAATTTGTTGCCCAGAAGCTCACCAAGTGTAATGATGAGCTCATCATGCAGTTTTACTCCACAACTCACTTCTACCCAGATGGGAAGATCATCTGGATGTCTGAAGGTACTAGGTACCAATCCACTGTTGAAGAATGGGCTCAGTTGATCAATGCTCCAAAAGAAAATGAAGATGACTTGGATGTTTATGCTGAGAAGAAGAAAGACCACAACACTATGGCACACATGTATAGAGAGATCCTAGATAAAGCTTTAGAAACACACAAACTTGGATCTGTACACTTCTTGTTGTCTGGTCTGCCTACAATCAACTGGATCCTTAGGCACACATTGCTACCCAAGTATGGAGATCACAAGATGATTAGAGGACATGCTATCAACTTGCTGCATTTGTTTGATGTGCCTCAAAAATACAAAGTCATGAGTTTGATTGTGGAAACAATCAAGAGAACAACAGCTGATCAAAAGAGAAGTTGTAGGTATGCTCCACACATCCAGGAGCTCATCAACTCAAAGATGGGCACAGGCACATATCTATTGGATAAGGAGCACCTACCCTTATATCCTGATTTGAAGATAACACAGTTGAGATGAATGAGGAGGAACCATCATCTGTGCAAGCACATGAGAAGAGAGAGAAGGCAAGGGCAGAGAAAGATGCAAAGATGCCAACTGCTGAAGATGCATCTCAAGTGTTCCTGAAGAGCAAGCAAGATCAGCTTGGCTATCTGATTGCCTCCACCTTGAGGATTTAGAAGGGCTTGGCCACCCTGACTCAAAACCAGGAGAGTTTGGAGAGGATCATTGAGCAGAAATTATATGCTCTTGATGTTAAGGTAACTGAGATCCAAACTGCAGTTGAGCAACTTCAGGAGGATGTGGAGGAGAAGAAGGGAAAGTCTACTATAGATGCTTTTGCTAGAGTGCCCAGAGGACAGAGATCTGCTGCAGTGCCTGTTCCAGACACGAGAGCTACTTCATCTGCACCAGCAGCTACAGCTTCAGTGCCACCAGCTCCAGCAGCCACTCCACCAGCTCCAGCTACGTCCACAGATGCTTTCGTCCTTGGAGTCATCTCTACACCACCTCATGAAGACCAAGCCTGAGAGTCGTTTAGCACTATGCATTTTTGAAATTTTTGGTAACTAGTTGCCAAAGGGGGAGAAAAATGTATAGATCATAGGCTTCGAGAGAGAGTGTTGCTTTTTGGTTGAACTTCTTTATTGTGTGCTTGATACATTAGGTCTTTTGTGAGATACTTAGATGATCATGTGTTTGATCATATGCTACCTTAATGCTTGTTGGATGATATTATCCCTTATATCCTTATGATCATTCACTTTTGCTTGGTGATGATGCATGTGTTCAATTATTATCATTTTGAGTGCTCCACCAAGATGTATGTGACATGAAAGATTAACCCGCATTTGTAGTCCAAAGCAAATTTTAGATAGTGCACAAATTTAGGGGGAGCTCTTGCTTATCACATACTTCTCAAAGCGACGATGTTTTTCAATCTTATTATCATTTGTCGAAGCTTTGATCTATATGTTGTCATCAATTACCAAAAAGGGGGAGATTGAAAGTGCAACTATCCCTGGGTGGTTTTGGTAATTCCTAACAACATATAGCTCATTGAGCTAATGCTATTTCAAGATAAATATTTCAGGAAAGCTCAATGTTTGGCATGGCATGGATGAGAAAAGCGGACCCCTCAAGATGCTAAGGACAAAAGGATTGGCTCTAGCTCAAAGCACAAGACTCTACATTTTCCATTTTAGTGATCCAAGATCACATTGAGTCCATAGGAAAAGCCAATAGTATCAAGAAGGGGTGAGGTGTTGCTTAATGAGTTTCTTGCTCAAAGTGCTTAGTGATATGCTCCAAAACCCTCAACTACTTTCTCACATCCACATATGTCCCAAACCAAAAGTAAAACTCGGCCCTACCGAAACTGTCTATCCGGCGCCACCGAGTTCAGTTGACATAGCCACTGCCATAAAACCTAGTCTTTTCGGTCTCACCGATAGGGATCTCGGTCTCACCGAGATGGGATTGTAATCTCTCTGTTTCCCTTCGTAATGTTTTGGTCAAACCGAGATGAGCAATCGGTCCCACCGAGATTGCAATGCAAACTCTCTGTTTCCCTTTCGTAACGTTTCGGTCAAACCGAGATGAGTGAATCGGTCCCACTGAGTTTGCCTGACCAACTCTCTGTGTGTCTATTACCAAAATCGGTCTCACCGAGTTTGAGTCCCACTGAGATTACGTTATGCCCTAACCCTAACCATATCGGTCCCACCGAGTTGACATGTCGGTCCCACTGAAATTCCTAACGGTCACATTATTTACTAAATTGGTCTGACTGAGTTTCATGATTCGGTCCCACTGAGTTTGGTAAGTTGTGTGTAACGGTTAGATTTTGTGTGGAGGCTATATATACCCCTTCACCCACTCTTCATTCGTGGAGAGAGCCATCAGAACATGCCTACACTTACAACATACATTTTCTGAAGAGAGAACCACCTACACTTGTGTTGAGGTCAAGATATTCCATTCCTACTGAGGGAGTCCTGGATTAGGGCGTATCTGGACAGCCGGACTATGCACAACGTCCGGACTATTGAAGCATGAAGATACAATACTCAAGACTTCGGCCCGTGTCCGGATGGGACTCTCCTTTGCGTGGAAGGCAAGCTTGGTGATCCGGATATTATGTTTACTTCCTTGTAACCGACTCCATGTAAACCATAGCCCTCTCCGGTGTCTATATAAACCGGAGAGGTTGGTCCTTAGAAGGCCAATCACAATTACAATCATACCATCATAGGCTAGCTTTTAGGGTTTAGCCTCTACGATCTCGTGGTAGATCTACTCTTGTACTACCCATATCTTCAATATTAATCAAGCAGGAAGTAGGGTTTTACCTCCATCGAGAGGGCCCGAACCTGGGTAAACATCTGTGTCCCTTGCTTCCTGTTACCATCAGCCTTGCCGCACAGATCGGGACCCCCTACCCCAGATCCGCCGGTTTTGACACCGACATTGGTGCTTTCATTGAGAGTTCCTCTATGCCGTCGCCACAAGGCTCGATGGCTCCATCAATCATCAACAACACGGTCTAGGGTGAGACTTTTCTCCCCGGATAGATCTTCGTGTTCGGTGGCTTCACCCTGCGGGTCAATTCACTTGGCCATCTGGAGCAGATCGGCAGCTACGCCCCTGGCCATCAGGTCAGCCTCGGAAACCTGAACTACACGACAGACATCCGCGGAGACTTGATCTTCGGCGGATTCGAACCCACGCCAGGATCACCGAACAGTCACGACGAGCACGGCTTAAACCTGTTGTCGGACAAAGCTCAGGATCTAAACCCGGAGCAAGTCGCGTTGCTTAAGGACGGAGGGGTGGACCTCGCCCTGCAGGCCGCACACTCATCGGCGATGGAGCCAAACACGGGTCTTACCTTTGTGGTGGCCTGTGACTTCGGACCCCCGGATTCGCATCCGGATGTTGGTTCCTCTCCGCGCGCTCTCGAGCCCGCCGAGCCTGGTTGGGCTCTAGTAATGGAATTCTCTGCTGCGGATATCTTCCAGCACTCGCCCTTGGGCGACATGCTGAATTCGTTAAAAACTCTCTCTTTGACAGAAAATTCCGGGCCGAACTATGTCCGGCTCGAGTGGGAAGCCGGTGACGAAGAAATTCGTTACCCACCCACCACCCACTACATAGCCACGGTTGATGATTTAACCGATGTGCTTGACTTCGACTTCGAAGGCATCGACGGTATGGACAACGATGCAGGAGAAGATTCAGAATCTATGGGGTACCGGACTTCCGCCTTGTCACACGACATATACATGGTGGATACGCCCAAGGAGGACGACGGTGACAATCCGAAAGATAAAACCCCCGGGCAAAAGTCAAAGCGACGACGCAGACGCCGTTCCAAGTCCAGCAACAGTAAAAATATCAGCAAGAGCGCCAGAAGGATCGATACTCCAGTCAACCCCGAAGGAAACAACGACCATACGGAACCAGCGATGGAGCAGGATGAACCAGGTCACGCCGAACACAGTTCGGAGCAGACGCCCGAAGACAATGATCCAGAGGGACGAGTTCATCAAACCGGCCCAGGACAAGAAGACAGTCCGGACGATGACGCATTCATCATTCCGGAAGAACGCGTGGAACGAGATAACCTCCACAGAAAGCTTATGGCCACAGCGAGAAGTCTGAAGAAGCAGAAGCGACGGCTTAAAGCCGCACAGGAAACGCTCAATCGTAGATGGAACAAAGTGCTAGACACTGAAGAAAGATATGGTGACGATCGCCATACAAAGAGCTACCCAAAACGCAAGCTACTGCCAGAATTCGACGACGAGGCCGTTCCACCAAAGAATAACACGACCAGGAGGCCAGACGTACCACTTCATAACCGCAACAAAGCAGCTACCGAAGACGCGCACGATCTACGTGAGTACCTGGATAAGAAAGCTGGCGCAGCTAGGTCCATCTACGGATCTAAAGGACACACCCCGGCGGGGGACTGTGGTCGTCACAACGATTATGTCAATCAAATACCAGTTCGGAATAAACACCAGACACAACAACAGCCGATGGCATGCCACATCGCGTCCAGATACAGAGGGGCTGCTCACCCCTTGTGCTTTACCGAAGAGGGACTGGACCACGAATTCCCACAGGGCTTTAAACCTGTAAACATAGAGGCATACGACGGAACGACAGACCCAGGGGTCTGGATCGAGGACTTTATCCTACATATACATATGGCCCGTAGGGATGACCTCCACGCCATCAAATACCTTCCCCTCAAACTAAAGGGACCAGCTAGACACTGGTTGAAAAGCCTCCCAAAAAATTCAATTGGGAGTTGGGAGGAACTCGAGGACGCTTTGTCACGCCCAATATGCGACCCTATCCAAGAGGAACTCGAAGGTACCACCAAGGATAGACCCGCATATTGAAACGCTTTTGCAAGGTGGATATCATTACATCAACATTACATAATAGATGGGGATACATACAAAAGGCATACAATGCCACACAAATACAACAATACATCATACATAAGATCAACATCCAACTACGGATGAAACACAAACAGAAGCTCAAACGACATCCACCCTGCTAGCCCAGGCTGCCGACCTGGAACCTATCCCCTGATCGAAGAAGAAACAGAAGAAGAACTCCAAACAAGCAAACATCGCTCTCGCGTCAAGATCATCGCGTAACCTGTACCTGCAACTGTTGTTGTAGTAATCTGTGAGCCACGAGGACTCAGCAATCCCATTACCATGGGTATCAAGACTAGCAAAGCTTAATGGGAAAGGAAGGGGTAAAGTGGTGAGGTTGCAGCAGTGACTAAGCATGATATGGTGGCTAACCTACGCAAATGAGAGCGAGGAGAGAAACAAGCGGAACGGTCATCAACTAGTAATGATCAAGAAGTGATCCTGAACACCTACCTACGTCAAACATAACCCAGAAACCATGTTCACTTCCCGGACTCCGCCGAGAAGAGACCATCACGGCTACACACGCGGTTGATGCGTTTTAATTCGGATCTGGTGTCAAGTTATCTACAACCGGACATTAACAAATTCCCATCTGCCACATAACCGCGGGCACAACTCTCGAAAGTTTATACCCTGCAGGGGTGTCCCAACTTAGCCCATGATAAGCTCTCGCGATCAACGAAGGATATACCTTCTCCCAGGAAGACCCGATCAGTCTCGGGATCCCGGTTCACAAGACATTTCGACAATGGTAAAACAAGACCAGCAAAGCCGCCCGATGCGCCGACAATCCCGATAGGAGCTGCACATATCTCGTTCTCAGGGCAACACCGGATAAGTCAAGCTACGAGTAAAACCAGACGTCAAGTTTCCCCGAGGTGGCCCCGCAGGCTGCTCAGTTCGGACCAACACTTAGACAAGCACTGGCCCGGGGGGGCTATAATAAAGATGACCCTTGGGTTAATTACTCCCAAGGGAAAGGTAGGTGGTGGTGAGGCAAATGGTAAAACCAAGGTTGGGCCTTGCTGGACAAGTTTTATTCAAAGCGAACTGTTAGGGGGGTCCCATAAATCACCCGACCGCGTTAGGAACGCAAAATCCGGGAACATAACACCGGTATAACGGAAACTAGGGCGACAAGAGTGGAACAAAACACCAGGCATAAGGCCGAGCCTTCCACCCTTTACCAAATATATAGATGCATTAATAATATAAGAGATATTATGATATCCCAACATAACCCTGTCCACCATGGAGCAATCTTCAACTTCACCTGCAACTAACAACGCTATAAGAGGGGCTGAGCAAAAGCGGTAACATAGCCAAACAACGGTTTGCTAGGAAGGGTGTCAAAGGTTAGAGGTTCATGGCAATTTGGGAGTCTTGAAGAGCAAAAGATAGGTAACACAACATAGCGATAGAACGAAGCAACTAGCATAGCAATGATAGTAGTGAGATCCAGGGTAGCGGTCATCTTGCCTGAAATCCCGCAAGGAAGAAGAACGAGTCCATGAAGAAGATGAAGCCACGAAGACAAACCACACGTAGACGAACGCATCCTCACGATCGCAACAAAACGGGAACTATCGAGAAGAAGCACACAACATGGTAAACACACCACACATAAACAAGACATGATGCATAACAAGCATGATGCATGACAAAGCTACATGGAGCTACTCATGGCAAGAGATGATGCAAACAAGAACAACACATCAAGGCAAGTTTAAATGAGGCCGGAAACAACATATATCAAATTCGGTAAGTCCTCATATGCAAATTTCGAAATTGGTCCAGAACTGAATAAACCTTATGTTCAAGTTGTTAAACAGCAAGTTAAGATGCACCAAGATGATCTACACGAAATTCTAGTCAAGTTACATATAAAGTTCATTAGATTTGGAGCTACGGCCTAGAAGATATGAGCAAAACAAGTTAAACATGGCATTGATGCAAAATGCATACAAACATCAAGCAAACACCTCAAAACAAGGATGCAACATGATAATATGAAACTACATGCAAAATCAAGCAAGTTTCATATAGAGCACACTCAAAACGGAGCAACGGTTCAACACATACACTCTATACAAGTCATAGCAACAATCTGTCCATAACAACAACTAGGCATCTTACAAGCATCAAAACAATATGCTACAGCATCTCAACATAAGAACAAAAGGCATGGGCATGAAGTACAGGTAAAGCATAACAAAACATGAACACTGAGCTATCTCCAGAAATCACTAGATCATGCTCAAAAACACATGGGAAGATTGCAAATAATAACAGTTTCAGACTTTGCAGAAAATAACATCAGGTTGCAATGTTTAGAGCTATCAAACAACATGCTACAAGAACTTATCATGGCAAACAAAGGCATGGCATGAACCTACTAAATGCATAGATCAAAAGTCCCTTACTGACCATAAGCCAAAAAGGATCAGAAAGTATGATGGCACCCACGTAAACATGACAAGTTATATTACAGATTCAAACATGGCAGAAACAGAATTATGAAGGCATGTTGGTGAGCTTGAACCACTCACTACAGATCAATACATGGTATGGCAAGACAACCAACAGTAAGAAGACATGTTTATAAAGCTAAGCATGGCAAGAGCAAGTTCATAGGGTGCATGGGTCACTAGCAAACAATCATGGAAACATTGAACTTAATGTTAACAGGTTGACAACAACATTATTTAGCAAGTTTGGAGCAAGATATGAACAAGCTACAGCAACCTATAAATGCAACCATGGGCATGAATGGATAGAGCAAGACATGTATAACAATACATCCTTAGTGAACATATCCAGATTATGCACGAAATGACTAGTAGAAGCATGTTAACATGGCATTACAAAATAACAGAATCTGTCTAGCAAAACAGCAACAACAAGTACCCTCCTTAACAAGCTTGATGCACTCAGCACACAACTCACAAAAATACATGGATGGCACCACTGGAAAGATGGCATGGCATAGATCAAAACACATGAAGACATCAACCTCATAGGATGCACACATCAAACATGGCAAAAATGACAAATGAGCAAGTTATAACAGTTTCAGCAGATTAACATCAACATGCACTATTCCAACAGCATTTCGGGCATCAAGATGAGCTCAAATGAAAATGATGCAATGAAATCAAATGAAGTACTCGTCGAGGCGAACAATTTGACATATTACACGCACGAAACGAAACTACGGATGCAGAGATACAATGTAATGAACATGGCATGATAATACTGGAATCTGGGGACTTATTCAATTCCAGAAAAAAACAGGTGAGCATCAAATAGTTATATCACGCACGGGCGGGGGTTTGCGGGTGGCTCACCATGGGCCTGGCCCAGTTTGCGGAGGAGGCAGGCCGGCTTGGCAGGCCGGCGCGCTGCTGGGCCGGGGAGATGGGCCAGCGGGGGGAGGCGCGGCCCACGTGGCCTGTGACGCCTGCCGTCGTCTCTCCCGAACGGGGACGAGGCCGGCGGCGCCAGCAGCCAACGGCGACGGAGGACAGAGGGTCTCGGCGACGGGGAGGCAGAGGAGGCCAGATCCGGCGAGGGGAGGCCGGATCCGGGCGTCGGGGTTCCGTTCCCGGTGGTTTCCGGCCGGTCCGGGCGAAGACGACGCTGGCGGCGCGATCTCCATGGCGGTGGCGGCAACTGCACAGAGAGAGAGGGAGACAAGGAGATTAGGACGAGAGGAAGGAGAGGGAAGGAGGAGATGGGGCGTGGGGGCGAGGTCCGGCCTGGGGAAGCACTCGCCGACGGCGGGGCTCCGGTTGCCGGCGGCGGGGTTGCGGCGGCGCTGCAGCAGAGGGGAGATCGGGGTTGAGGGACTCCTCCCCTCGATCCAGATCGGCGTTGTGGGAGTGGGGCGGCTTCGGGCCCGAGGCGGCCCGAGCGGGCCTCGGATGGGCCGGCCGGGCCCTGGGCGGTGCGAGGAAGGCCAGGGGGACGCGTGGAGGGCGCGGGTTGGAGGAGGCGAGCGTTGGGGCGACGTGGCGGCGCCCGGTTGGTCGGGGCGACACCTCAGGTGGCGGCGCGGCGATTGGCGGCGCGCCAAGTGGTGAAGGGGGAGCGCACCGGCGCTGAAAACGAGGAGGGGGCGGCGGCTGGCTGCGGGAATTGAGGAGGGGGGGTAGGTAGGAGGCCAAAAATGGAGAGAGGGGGTGTTTATATAGCAAAAGAGGCTAGGGTTGGGGGTTTTGGGGGCTTTTCGGAGCGTACGATCGCCATCGAACGGCTCCGGAGCAGAGAGGGACTATGAGAGGGGTTGGTGGGCTGTGTAGATGGGCTAGGCTATAAGGAGAGAAGAGATAGCAGCCCGGCACGGGTTTTCGGAGGCCGAAAACACCCGACGAAGGTACTGGCAACGGTACCGCTATATTTAACGGTTGGGCTATCAAATGGGCTCCGAATGCGATGAAACTTGGCAGGCGCTCTGTCTACACTATAATAAGACCACACGACAAGTTGCAACCCATTCTGAGAACATTTTTATGCCAATTATAAAACAATACTTCTGAGGTGCCGCAGGCGCGTGCGAGTGTGGTCTGGACTCCGAACGGACAACGGAGAGAGCCGGGGGAACCCGAACGGATGCAAGTTTTGAAAAGCATGCAGATGAAATGCAGATGATGACATGGCAAAATGCAACACGCAAGCAGCTGATAAGGCAATGACGGCGAATAACTGGCGGACACCTGGCGCATCGAATCCGGGGCGTTACAACACTCCTCCACTAACAAGAGATCTCGTCCCGAGATCTTAGGACCGAGACAGAAGGGAAAAGGGATGAGGTGAAACAAGAACTCAAGAGAAGAAGCAAAGAATCGAGAACACTCGAGAAGAGAGAGGAACGACGCAAATGACGAGAATCGAAAACTCACGGAATCAGATAGACTATGAAACCACTCGTTCTAACCGGAGTGGTTAGAATGAGAAAAGAAACGGATAAGACTGAAAGGATTTAGGTAGCACTCCGGCTCAAGATGGACGATATAGAACACGAGCTTGAGAGGATGAAATGATACTTGATGAAGACATGACACAAAACCTCCGGAAAGAATTGAAAGAGTTGAATGAAAAGAACGGAGAAGAAAATGACAACTTGTGCCACGAATGAAATAGAAAGCAACCTCGGAAGAAAGGATTGAACGGAGTTGTTGAGAAAATCAACAACGAAAAGAATTGCTTGTTGTGGACTTATGGATAACATATCAAAATTATGAGGTGATAACCAACCACAAGCAGAAAAGATTAAATAGCTGAGAAGAACGAAGAAATGCAAAACTCCACTTCAAAAGGATATGGAGAATTAATTGCACTTCGAGACGCGAGAAGAAAAGATACTTGAATTCCACCAACAAAATCTTGATGAACACTTGAAGAATGAACTAAATCATGAAGAACCACCATGAAGAACTCCGGTGACAAAAGGATGATGAGATAGAAATGAAGGATGAAAGAATAAGATTAAAGCTTACGGTGATTTAGATGGAGGTTCCGACGAAATGGCCGAGGGAATTTGAACTCCGAAAAAGAAAAGATGAAAATACTTGGAACTAGAATTTATCCCTCAAGAGCAAACTCCGAAGAAAAAGGGATTAATCACTTGGATGAAATAAGAATAAGATTTATTGTATGCTTATCCTTCATCAAATTAAATTGATGACAAGCAATGGATTTTTGCATACTACTTATTCTTCTTGAAAAAGAATTGAGAAATGACATATCGCAAACTTGAGAAGGTCTTCATGAACCACCGGTAGGATTGAAAAGAACAAATGAATTAATATGATAATCAAGGAAAAAGAATCTTGAACGAACCACCGTAAGAATTCGGAAATGACTGATGAAAGAGAATGAATCACCGGAAAGAATTAGAAGAACAAATATGCTTGAGGGGATTTAGATGCAAAGAACAAATTGATCATGAGCTGATTAAAGAACACTTGAATGAAGCACCGGGATAAATAGAGAACGATAACTGGAATGATGGCCTCCGGTGAAAATAAATGGAAAAATAACTTCTGACATACTCCGGATGGGTAAGAAAGAATATCTGACAAACGGAATAATATGAGAGGATAACATGAAGCTAGAACCACGAAACTTCGAGAGAACGGGCAAGATTTAGAGGAAAAACTCTTCTTCGATCTTCAAATGACGACGAGGAACACCACCAAAATTACTGAGATACTCCGGGAGAATGAAAAGCAAAGAGGTTGAGCCAAAAATGAAATGATTTGAAATCGATCTTGGAAAAGGCATGTGCTGATGGAATTCATACTTACGTCACACTTGAAAAGAATTGAGAATAACTCCGGAATAATTAGAAGAGTCAGGTAAGATCCTGGGAAAAGACCTGTGGGTTAGGGCCCACTGAAGAGAAAAAACACCGTTGGAAAGGGATGTTGAACAAATAGATGATGCACCGGAACAATTGAAATATTTGAATGAGGTGATAACCTCGAATTAATTCGAACACAGACGAATCTCCTGACATGTCTTCCAAACTCCAGAAGGATAAACTGGCGAGAGGCGAACGAGCAAGGAAAACACTTGATCCAAGTAAAAGAATATGATCAACCCGAAAAACTTGAATTGAGACCACCGTAGAAGAAAAAGAGATGAAGAATGTCAAACGAGACGAGACTTCACCGGTTGAAATAATTGAGGGAAGACTGAAGAGGCTCCGCACGAATGAAATTGATGCTCGACACAGACTCAAACTCTGGTAAGAAGAGGGTGGGAGGGCGGGAAAAACAAAGACAACTTAGAAGGGGGAACCGACGAATATCTTGAAGAGAAAACACCCGTTGAAATAATTGAGGAGAGAATGCAAAGGCTTCACACGAGTAGGAAGGGTACTCGATTACAGACTCCGGTTCCGAGAAGAAAAGGGTGGGCGGGTGGGAAAAACAAGGACAACTTCAGACAGAGAAACAACATCAATCGAAAAGAGCTGAGGATTGATCTCCCAAAGAGAGAGAGGTCCGAATGAGCTTGACGAGGAATGCACCAGATGAAAAGAGCTGCGGTCCAACGATCGGAAAACCAACTGCGTGAACCTAAAGAAAAATTTGAATGGGAAGAGGAGTAATTCAAAACACCTACGTCAAAATTCCTCACCAGAGCGACGAAGGGGCAGAGGAGTAAAAAGAATTCCTACTCTCCGATATAACTAGACTCTGAAAACAGTTTTCTTCTAGACTCAACAACGTCCAAACTACATGATCAATCAAGGGGGCTCCTAGGGTCGGTCGAGGCTCTGATAGCAACTTGTCACACCCAATATGCGACCCTATCCAAGAGGAACTCGAAGGTACCACCAAGGATAGACCCGCATATTGAAACACTTTTGCAAGGTGGATATCATTACATCAACATTACATAATAGATGGGGATACATACAAAAGGCATACAATGCCACACGAATACAACAATACATCATACATAAGATCAACATCCGACTATGGATGAAACACAAACAGAAGCTCAAACGACATCCACCCTGCTAGCCCAGGCTGCCGACCTGGAACCTATCCCCTGATCGAAGAAGAAACAGAAGAAGAACTCCAAACAAGCAAACATCGCTCTCGCGTCAAGATCATCGCGTAACCTGTACCTGCAACTGTTGTTGTAGTAATCTGTGAGCCACGAGGACTCAGCAATCCCATTACCATGGGTATCAAGACTAGCAAAGCTTAATGGGAAAGGAAGGGGTAAAGTGGTGAGGTTGCAACAGCGACTAAGCATGATATGGTGGCTAACCTACGCAAATGAGAGCGAGAAGAGAAACAAGCGGAATGGTCGTCAACTAGTAATGATCAAGAAGTGATCCTGAACACCTACTTACGTCAAACATAACCCAGAAACCGTGTTCACTTCCCGGACTCCGCCGAGAAGAGACCATCACGGCTACACACGTGGTTGATGCGTTTTAATTCGGATCTGGTGTCAAGTTATCTACAACCGGACATTAACAAATTCCCATCTGCCACATAACCGCGGGCACGGCTCTCGAAAGTTTATACCCTGCAGGGGTGTCCCAACTTAGCCCATGATAAGCTCTCGCGATCAACGAAGGATATACCTTCTCCCAGGAAGACCCGATCAGTCTCGGGATCCCGGTTCAGAAGACATTTCGACAATGGTAAAACAAGACCAGCAAAGCCGCCTGATGCGCCGACAATCCCGATAGGAGCTGCACATATCTCGTTCTCAGGGCAACACCGGATAAGTCAAGCTACGAGTAAAACCAGACGTTGAGTTTCCCTAAGGTGGCCCCGCAGGCTGCTCAGTTCGGACCAACACTTAGACAAGCACTGGCCCGGGGGGGCTATAATAAAGATGACCCTTGGGTTAATTACTCCCAAGGGAAAGGTAGGTGGTGGTGAGGCAAATGGTAAAACCAAGGTTGGGCCTTGCTGGACAAGTTTTATTCAAAGCGAACTGTCAGGGGGGTCCCATAAATCACCCGACCGCGTTAGGAACGCAAAATCCGGGAACATAACACCGGTATAACGGAAACTAGGGCGGCAAGAGTGGAACAAAACACCAGGCATAAGGCCGAGCCTTCCACCCTTTACCAAATATATAGATGCATTAATAATATAAGAGATATTATGATATCCCAACATAACCCTGTCCACCATGGAGCAATCTTCAACTTCACCTGCAACTAACAACGCTATAAGAGGGGCTGAGCAAAAGCGGTAACATAGCCAAACAACGGTTTGCTAGGAAGGGTGTCAAAGGTTAGAGGTTCATGGCAATTTGGGAGTCTTGAAGAGCAAAAGATAGGTAACGCAGCATAGCGATAGAACGAAGCAACTAGCATAGCAATGATAGTAGTGAGATCCAGGGTAGCGGTCATCTTGCCTGAAATCCCGCAAGGAAGAAGAACGAGTCCATGAAGAAGATGAAGCCATGAAGACGAACCACACGTAGACGAACGCATCCTCACGATCGCAACAAAACGGGAACTATCGAGAAGAAGCACACAACATGGTAAACACACCACACATAAACAAGACATGATGCATAACAAGCATGATGCATGACAAAACTACATGGAGCTACTCATGGCAAGAGATGATGCAAACAAGAACAACACATCAAGGCAAGTTTAAATGAGGCCGGAAACAACATATATCAAATCCGGTAAGTCCTCATATGCAAATTTCGAAATTGGTCCAGAACTGAATAAACCTTATGTTCAAATTGTTAAACAGCAAGTTAAGATGCACCAAGGTGATCTACACGAAATTCTAGTCAAGTTACATATAAAGTTCATTAGATTTGGAGCTACGGCCTAGAAGATATGAGCAAAACAAGTTAAACATGGCATTGATGCAAAATGCATACAAACATCAAGCAAACACCTCAAAACAAGGATGCAACATGATAATATGAAACTACATGCAAAATCAAGCAAGTTTCATATAGAGCACACTCAAAACAGAGCAACGGTTCAACACATACACTCTATACAAGTCATAGCAACAATCTGTCCATAACAGCAACTAGGCATCTTACAAGCATCAAAACAATATGCTACAGCATCTCAACATAAGAACAAAAGGCATGGGCATGAAGTACAGGTAAAGCATAACAAAACATGAACACTGAGCTATCTCCAGAAATCACTAGATCATGCTCAAAAACACATGGGAAGATTGCAAATAATAACAGTTTCAGACTTTGCAGAAAATAACATCAGGTTGCAATGTTTAGAGCTATCAAACAACATGTTATAGGAACTTATCATGACAAACAAAGGCATGGCATGAACCTACTAAATGCATAGATCAAAAGTCCCTTACTGACCATAAGCCAAAAAGGATCAGAAAGTATGATGGCACCCACGTAAACATGGCAAGTTATATTACAGATTCAAACATGGCAGAAACAGAATTATGAAGGCATGTTGGTGACCTTGAACCACTCACTACAGAGCAATACATGGCATGGCAATACAACCAACAGTAAGAAGACATGTTTATGAAGCTAAGCATGGCAAGAGCAAGTTCATAGGGTGCATGGGTCACTAGCAAACAATCATGGAAACATTGAACTTAATGTTAACAGGTTGACAGCAACATTATTTAGCAAGTTTGGAGCAAGATATGAACAAGCTACAGCAACCTATAAATGCAACCATGGGCATGAATGGATAGAGCAAGACATGTATAACAATACATCCTTAGTGAACATCTCCAGATTATGCACGAAATGACTAGTAGAAGCATGTTAACATGGCATTACAAAATAACAGAATCTGTCTAGCAAAACAGCAACAGCAAGTACCCTCCTTAACAAGCTTGATGCACTCAGCACACAACTCACAAAAATACATGGATGGCACCACTGGAAAGATGACATGGCATAGATCAAAACACATGAAGACATCAACCTCATAGGATGCTCACATCAAACATGGCAAAAATGACAAATGAGCAAGTTATAACAGTTTCAGCAGATTAACATCAACATGCACTATTGCAATAGCATTTCGGGCATCAAGATGAGCTCAAATGAAAATGATGCAATGAAATGAAATGAAGTACTCGTCGAGGCGAAAAATTTGACATATTACACGCACGAAATGAAGCTACGGATGCAGAGATACAATGTAATGAACATGGCATGATAATACTGGAATCTTGGGACTTAGTCAATTCCAGAAAAAAATAGGTGAGCGTCAAATAGTTATATCGCGCACGGGCGGGGGTTTGCGGGCGGCTCACCATGGGCCTGGCCCAGTTTGCGGAGGAGGCAGGCCGGCTTGGCAAGCCGGCGCGCTGCTGGGCCGGGGAGATGGGCCAGCGTGGGGAGGCGTGGCCCACGTGGCCGGTGACGCCTGCCGTCGTCTCTCCCGAACGGGGACGAGGCCGGCGGCGCCAACAGCCAACGGCGACGGAGGACGGCGGGTCTCGGCGACGGGGAGGCAGAGGAGGCCAGATCCAGCGAGGGGAGGCCGGATTCGGGCGTCGGGGTTCCGTTCCCAGCGGTTTGGGCCGGTCCGGGCGAAGACGACGCCGGCGGCGCGATCTCCATGGCGGCGGCGGCAACTGCACAGAGAGAGAGAGGGAGACAAGGAGATTAGGACGAGAGGAAGGAGAGGGAAGGAGGAGATGGGGCGCGGGGGCGAGGTCCGGCCTCGGGAAGCACTCGCCGACGGCGGGGCTCCGGTTGCCGGCGGCGGGGTTGCGACGGCGCTGCAGCAGAGGGGAGATCGGGGTTGAGGGACTCCTCCCCTCGATCCAGATCGGCGTTGTGGGAGCGGGGCGGCTTCAGGCCCGAGGCGGCCCGAGCGGGCCTCGGATGGGCCGGCCGGGCCCTGGGCGGTGCGAGGAAGGCCAGGGGGACGCGTGGAGGGTGCGGGTTGGAGGAGGCGAGCGTTGGGGCGACGTGGCGGCGCCCGGTTGGCCGGGGCAACACCTCAGGTGGCGGCGCGGCGATTGGCGGCGTGCCAAGTGGTGAAGGGGGAGCGCACCGGCACTGAAAACGAGGAGGGGGCGGCGGCTGGCTGCGGGAATTGAGGAGGGGGGTAGGTAGGAGGCCAAAAATGGAGAGAGGGGGTCTTTATATAGCAAAAGAGGCTAGGGTTGGGGGTTTTGGGGGCTTTTCGGAGCGTACGATCGCCATCGAACGGCACCGGAGCGGAGAGGGACTATGAGAGGGGTTGGTGGGCTGTGTAGATGGGCTAGGCTATAAGGAGAGAAGAGATAGCAGCCCGGCACGGGTTTTCAGAGGCCGAAAACACCCGACGAAGGTACCGGCAACGGTACCACTATATTTAATGGTTGGGCTATCAAATGGGCTCCGAATGCGATGAAACTTGGCAGGCGCTCTGTCTACACTATAATAAGCCCGCACGACAAGTTGCAACCCATTCCGAGAACAGTTTTATGCCAATTATAAAACAATATTTCTGAGGTGCCGCGGGCGCGTGCGAGTGTGGTCTGGACTCCGAACGGACAACGGAGAGAGCCGGGGGAACCCGAACGGATGCAAGTTTTGAAAAGCATGCAGATGAAATGCAGATGATGACATGGCAAAATGCAACACGCAAGCAGCTGTCAAGGCAACGACGACGAATAACTGGCGGACACCTGGCGCATCGAATCCGGGGCGTTACACGCTTTCAGGGCAAATTTTCAAGGGACTTATGTCCGGCCTCCGGATGCTGACGATTTAAGTCACATAATCCAACAGCCCGGAGAGTCCGCCCGCAAGCTTTGGAACAGATTCCTCACTAAGAAGAATCAAATTGTCGATTGTCCGTGCCGAAGCCTTAGTGGCATTCAAACACAGCATCCGCGACGAGTGGCTCGCCAGACACCTCGGACAAGAAAAACCAAGGACAATGGCAGCCCTAACAAGCCTTATGACCCACTTTTGCGCGGGCAAAGATAGCTGGATAGCCCGTAGAGGCACCAGCGAGCCCAGCACATCCGAAATAAGGGATGGCAATGGGAAGCCGCGGCGTCATAAAAACAAACGGCAAAACAAGGAAGAGAGCCCGGATAACACGATGGTTAATGCCGGATTCAGGGGCTCTCGACCTAATCAGCAAAATAAGCCATCTAAAGGCAGTAAAGAGGGACCGTCCGGTCTAAACAGAGTCCTGGACAGACTATGCCAAATTCATGGCACCCCTGACAAACCTGCGAACCACACGCACAGAGAGTGCTGGGTCTTCAAGCAGGCCGGCAAATTAAATGCCGAACACAAGGGAAGGGAAACACCAAGTGAGGACGAGGATGAACCTCGCCAGCCGAACGCTGGGGGACAGGAAAAATTCCCGCCAGAGGTTAAAATAGTGAACATGATCCAGGCGACTCGTACATCCATGAGAAGGCACGAACACGCGCATAGAGACACACACGATATAGAGCCCATCATTCCCACATCCAACTACTGGATGTCTTATCCGATCACTTTCGATCACTTGGACGGCCGGTATTCGGCGCGGAGGATCAAAGGCCTTGGTGCTTGACCCAATAATCAACGGATACCGTCTCACCCGGGTCCTCATGGACGGCGGCAGTAGTCTCAATTTAATATACGAGGACACTATCCGCAGGATGGGGGTAAACCCATCCAGAATCAGCCAAAGCAACACCACCTTTGAAGGGGTGATACCAGGCGTTGAAGCCTACAGCAGGGGCTCCGTCATACTGGAGGTAACATTCGGCTTTCTAGGCAACTCCAGAAGCGAAGAACTACTCTTCATCATCGCACCCTTCCAAAGTGACTATCACGCAGTGCTCGGAAGAACGGCCTTCGCCCATTTCAACGCACTGCCTCACTATGGCTACCTTACACTCAAGATGCCTGGTCCACATGGCGTCATCACCGTTAGCAGAATAACAGAGCGCTCACGCGCAGATAAACACACGACGGCCCTAGCGGCCGGACTATAAGCGACCTCCAATATTAAAAAAATAAATATATATGACCGGTCGTTAAGACCACGGGCACGGTTAGACGAGTCCGGTAGCCCAGATCGAACTAGGGCACCGTATATGTAATCCTATAGCGGGTACCAGGGGCTATAAATGCTTAATAAAGCCCCAAACTTGGCTCAACCTTATTGATAGGCCAACACCTTACACTTTTACTATCCATCACACACTTACGTTGTAATCTCCTATGAGTTTTCTTTTTCCACAGACAACGTTCGCGCGATACCCTTCCAGGATACGGCACAACGGAGACAAAGGCGCAGACGTGCAGCAGGGCCCCGTTCAACAGGTTTCTTTTTAGATTAAGCCCATGTGTAAACCTTTTTTATTGCCTCTTGTTGTTTAACCATCCCATAGGTTCTATACCCACAGAGGATACTGCTGTTTTTGGCATTTCGCCGCGTCAGATTAATGCACATACCTGGAAACACAGGGTTTATAATGAATGGGCATTCTTGAGCCCATCATCTGTTATAAAGTCCGAATACCTTCAGGAGTGTTCGGCGTCACGAGTGTGGCCTTATATGCATCAGCTCCGAGTCATGTCTTTGGTCAAATGTTGGGTTTGCCCGGCTCCTGGGTTTGCCGCCTTACGTTCCGTTATTATAGGTTAAGGTGGCCAAAGGAGAACTACTGCGATTGTGCCCTGGTTATTCCAGATGAGCACCTCAGTAGAGAAAGCCGAAAACTGACTGTCATGATGTAGCGAGAGACTGTTCAACCACTCGAAGACTCACCGGAATCTTTAGGATTCCTCCGCATTAACGAAGGGCCATTTCCCGGTCATGTACATACGCGCCCGTATTCGGATGCACGCGAAAGTACCAGGGGCTACATAGTAGCCCCAACGTTAGACTCCCACGGCTAAGCGAAGGTGTTACAGCTATATAGTCTGGTTGCCTAGTTCGACGTGCGATCACCTCCTTAATGGACCAAGACGTTGGATCAAGTGTGATTAAGCATATTTTTTGCGAACACCCCGGCATTCTATGCGTGGGGGCTGAAGCCAACGACTGCTAACTTTCAGATTACATATTTATATATACATATATATAAACGGCCGCACAGGGAACACAATCATATTCTCAGACAAATAGTATAAATATAGCCTCATAATCAAAATAAAGATTGTTTTACAATGATTCAGTTCATCATTCGAACAAGACATTCTTCGAGCACTGTGCCTCTATTAGGCGGGCACCTTCTGTGACCTACACCAAGTAGTGCTCGGCCGGATATTGGCCCCCCACCGGATCTTGGGCCGCTATAATGGTGGCATCCATATCCTTCCAATAGGCTTTAACGCGGGCAAGAGCCATCCGTGCACCCTCTATACACGCCGACCTCCTCATAGCATCGATCCGAGGCACGGCCCCAAGGAACTGTTGCACCAAACCAAAGTAACTATCCGGCTTAGGCCCGTTTGGCCAAAGATGGTCTACTACAGACTGCATTGCAAGCTCGGACAGCCTGTGAAGCTCCGCTACAGCAACCATCTTGTCACTTAACGGCAGCGGGCGAGTGGGAGCATGGAATTGCGACCAGAAAAGCTTCTCCACTTCCTTGTAACCTTGATCTTTGAAGAACTTGGCAGCGTCCGCCATACTCTTCGCCAAATCCGCAGATGCGTCCGCAGGACTCCAGCGTCCATCCAGGGGAGCGTACTTCGGATCGAAAGATTTCGTCCGCAGCAAATAGGAGCTCCCAGCCGCGATTTTACCGGCCTGTTGAAGCTCCTCCCGCGCACCCCTGAGCTCGGTCCGTATTTCCTTGATGGCATTAAGTGCCTTGTTCAGGTCGGCCGAATTATCCTCATGTTCCTTTTTAAGGAGCTCATACTGGTCAGCGGCATTTTTTAACTCAATAGCCATTTCGGCTATCCTTTCCTCGCTTTGGCGATGAGCAGCCTGTTCGGCCCTCAATTCCTCGGCCGCCTTTAGGGCAGCCGCATTGCTTGCCCGAGCTTGTTCCTTGGCTTGAGCAAGTTCCGCCCGCAGGGCCTCCACGACAGCAGCACCATCTGCAGTCCAAACATACTACATTAATATCATGCCACCTTCACATTTTCCTATACAAGGGAAGGCAGGGCACATACCTTGTGATTTGTCTAGCCGCTCATTCACCAGTGTGATATCGGCATCAATCGATCCAATCTGCCTCGCTAGTTCGGCAACCTCAACGGACTGGCCGGCGGCCGGACCCACAGGTACCTGCACATATATACAGCACAATCATTGGTTTATGATCCCCCGTTTGCCGCCTAGGGCGGGCGACCAGAGTCTCAGGGGCTACTATCTATATGGAGCACACCTAGCGCGTGCCTCACAGCTAAAGAAATAGTGTACTCTTCATTACATACCTCAAAGCCTCTGAGTAGGCTTGTGAATGCTTCATTCAAACCGCTTGTAGCGGACGAAATCTTCTTGAGCACCACGCTCATTAATGAGCAGTGCTCCTCCGAGAGCGCAACTTGCTCCAGTAAGCCCGTCAGTACATCCGTTCGGACATCGAACTGCGCCGGACTCTTCCCATCGCCCCCCGTGGGAGCCAAACTCTCCGGGCTCAGGGCGGCTGACGAATTGACTTCCGGCTTCGGTAGATCTGGACTCCTCCGTGACGATACCTCGGTGTTGCCCGCTTCATGAGCCGGGGAGGTAGGTGGGGTCTCGCTCTCCATCATCTCTGGAGGAAGATCCCCCGAAGACGAACTCTGTTGAGAAGAGCTACTAGCCGGACTGCAAAATACGAATCCTGGTTATTGATCTAGGAGAAACATAGTACCTTGAAAATTAATGATTGACTTACAGCTCGGTGGAGGGCTGGCCCGTCAGCGGGCACGATGCGGTGAGGGTGCCCGTCGGGGCAAGGCCCCCCGGGGTACCTTTTCCCCTAGTTTGGGCGTCACCGCCTCCAAGTCTTCGGAGGCGGCCCTCTTCTTCCCTCACGGGGAGGAGGCCTTAGCCTCCCCTCCCCGACTATCCTCCTTAGGGGAGGTAACAATTCCCCCGGTTCGGATGCGTAGTGTGTGGAGTTCGGTTTCTTCGTTCTTCAACTTTCCGTCCGAAGAATAATTTGCACATCTCTTCGAGCTTCAATCTGAAGAAGTGCTTGACAGTCCGTGGACCCTCCGGATTGAACTCCCATATCCGGAGAGGCCAGCGTTGGCACGGCAGCATCCGTCATATTAACATCACTTGCATTATGCTGACGAGGTTAATGTCCCTCTCAAGAAGCTCCCGGATGCGATTCTGTAGTACTGGTACATCACCAGCGGGCCCCCAATTCCGCCCTACGTCGGTCCAAGTCGCTAGTTGTGATGGAGGGCCCGAGCGGAACTCGGGAGCAGCCACCCACTTTGTGCCTCTGGGAGCTATGAATAAAACCACCTCCGTTGCCATACATCGGATACTTCTGGGAAAGAACCCTCTGGCCATGGGGCATTGGTGTTCCTGCTTATTACGGCACCTCCGCATTCGACATGTCGCCCCTCGATCATCTTCAGCTTCACATTGAAGGTCTTAAGCCATAAGCCGAAGTGTGGGGTGACATGGAGAAAAGCCTCGCACACGATAATGAACAACGAGATATGGAGAATGGCGTTTGGAGCCAGATCATGAAAATCCAACCCATAGTAGAACATGAGCCCCCTCACAAAAGGGTCGAGGGTGAAGCCCTGGCCACGGAGGAAGTGCGGGACGAAAACGACGCACTCATTAGGCTCCGGTGTGGGGATGACCTGCCCTGGAGCAGGAAGCCTGTGCTGGATGTTGGTGGTCAGGTATCTGACCTCCCTAAGCTTCATGATGTCTTCCTTTTGAATCGAGAAGGCCACCCATCGGCCCTGAGGGACAGATCCGGACATATTGGAGGATCTGGGGTGTTGAAGCCTGGGTTTCGGGTGTTAGAGCTCGAGGTGCGAGAAGGCGCGAGGAAGGTGGAAAAGAGGCATAGGCCTCGACCCCTTTATAAAGAGGGTGAATATCAAGAGTCCTCGATATGACCGTTTGAGGCTTATCTAAAAACACACAGAGTTATTCAAACGGCCGTCGTGGGGTCACACACGCCCATATTAATGGAAAATCCCGTAATAAGAGGAACACAATCTCTGCCTCGACGGGACGTGCCAATAAAATCGCCTCGTAACACGAGTCATGGTGGGGTAAGAAACGCCGGTTCGCGTTGGACCAGGCCATGAGGCACGGGCACGACGCACGAAGATTGCCAACAGATCAGATTTATGCCATGTGAAGATCATCTTGTAGATCCGGACACGGTCTACGTGTTCGATGATTACTTCAGAGTATTCAGAGAAGGAACCCGCCTTGCAATGCCGAAGACAATATTGCATGCCGGACTCATCGTCATTGAAGCCTGGTTCAGGGGCTACTGAGGGAGTCCTAGATTAGGGGGTATCTGGACAGCCGGACTGTGCACAACACCCGGACTATTGAAGCATGAAGATACAAGACTCAAGACTTTGGCCCGTGTCCGGATGGGACTCTCCTTTGCGTGGAAGGCAAGCTTGGCGATCTGGATATTATGTTTCCTTCCTTGTAATCGACTCTAAGTAAACCCTAGCCCTCTCTGGTGTCTATATAAACCGGAGAGGTTGGTCACAATCATACCATCATAGGCTAGCTTTTAGGGTTTAGCCTCTACGATCTCGTGGTAGATCTACTCTTGTACTACCCATATCTTCAATATTAATCAAGCAGGAAGTACGGTTTTACCTCCATCGAGAGGGAACGAACCTGGGTAAACATCTGTGTCCCTTGCTTCCTGTTACCATCAGCCTTGACGCACAGATCGGGACCCCCTACCCGAGATCCACCGGTTTTGACACCGACACCTACCACATAAATCTTGATCTCTAGCCTTCCCCAAGTTTCTTTCCACTCAAACCTTCTTTCCACCAAATCCAAATCCTGTGAGAGAGAGTTGAGTGTTAGGGAGACTATCATTTTAAGCACAAGAGCAAGGAGTTCATCATCAACACACCATTTGTTAATTCTTGGATAGTGGTGTCTCCTAGATTGGCTAGGTGTTACTTGGGAGCCTCCGACAAGATTATGGAGTGAACCAAGGAGTTTGTAAGGGCAAGGAGATCGCCTACTTCATGAAGATCTACCCTAGTGAGGCAAGTCCTTCATGGGCGACGACCCTGGTGGGATAGACAAGGTTGCTTCTGCATGCACTACAAAAAAAAGATACATCCGTGACATTTTGGGCCGAACGAATTTTTTTCTGTCATACATATGACACTTCTATGACGATAATTGTGACAAAACCCGGTATCATCATAGTTGTGGTGGGCTCCTACTTCTATGACAAAGTCATGACAAAAAATGGGCTTTTCGTCCTGGGTGGGCTGGAGACGCAGCTGCATGACATTCTTTGGGCCGTCCATGACGGAAAAAACCGTGGTAGAAGCGAGGGCAAGGAAAATTTCGGGGAGTTCCCGGTTATGGTGGGAGGTCGGGGGCCGAGCGATGCGCGTTTCTCTCGTACACGTACGCGCGTGTGTGCGAGGCGTTGGCTCTAACTGAACCCGAGCGAGGTGTTGGGCTCTAACTGAACCCGAGCGATTGCACTGCAGGCTACGCGTTACTGAACCCTAGCGATCCATCGATGGCTGTTAACTGAACCCGATCGAGCGATTCCTTCGCTACTGCTGCTAACTAAAGCCGATCGATTGGATGAACAGTGAGCGTTGCAGGGGGGGGGGTTGGATGAACAGTGAGCATTGCGGGGGGGGGGGTGTGGATGAACAGTGAGTGGTGGCGTTGCCTCTAGATGAACATGACCCCGTGGTGTGGAGGGCTGGATTAACAGTAGACGGTGGAGGGGTGCCCGTGGAGGGGTGGTTGAACAGGACCCCATGGTGTGGAGGGCTGGATGAACAGTAGACGGTGGAGGGGTGCCCGTGGAGGGGTGGTTGAATAGTAGCCGGTGGAGTAGCACGCGGTGGAGGCTGGATGAACAGGAGCCCGTGGAGGCTGGAGGAGGTCATCGATAGCCCGTGGAGGCTGGAGGAGGTCGATGGTGGAGATGAACAGTATCCCGTGGAGTCCCATTTTGTGGTACGCCACACCCCTCCCAATGAACAGGACCCCCGTTTCGACCGTAGCGCTCCAACACAAGTCCGTTTTGTCCGTTTTGCGGTACGCCACACCCCTCCCGATCAACAGGACCCCCGTTTCGACCGTAGGAGGTCCATTTTGTCCGTTTTGCGGTATGCCACACCCCTCCGGATCAACAGGACCCCCGTTTCGACCGTAGGAGGTCTGTTTCCTCCGTTTTGCGGTACGCCAGACCCCTCCCGATCAATAGGACCCCGTTCCGAACGTAGGAGGTCCGTTTCCTCCGTTCTGCGGTACACCAGGCCTCGTCTCCACCGCCTCTTCCGTCCAAGCCCTCCCGATGGATACGACCATGCATTCCGTTCCGACCCAGCCGGTTGGCTCCCATGCGTTTCGTTGCCTCCCAATGAACACCACGCATTCCATTGCCTCCCCATGAACACGACGCATTTCGTTGCCTCCCCATGAACACGATGATGACGTTGTTTCTCCGTTCCGACCCAGCCATGTACACGAGCCCTGGCCGTACGTATGCACGAGTAGGCGTTCGAGACCCCGCCCGTATGTACACATACGTGGCTGTTGGGAAGATAACTATTTGAGTACGCCGCCTAGGAGGGACCGGGTTACACAAAGGGTATTCATCAGAGAGAAGCCCAAGGCCAAGCATGAAGATGGCGGTTCATAGAGGGCCCAAAGCCCGCAGGCGACTTAAGGCCCGTTGTAGTAAACCGCCATTATGCCATGACTTGTGACATAAGGTAGATTTAACTAGTCACCGAGCCGGACACTGTTTATAAGCCGGCCGGGACTCTGTAAGCCACAGGGCATCAACCCGTGTATATAAGGGGACGACCTGCTGGCGGCTTAGGGCAAGAAACAACTCATCGAGAGCCGGGCATAGCGTATCTCGCTCCCTGGTCATCGAAACATCAATACCAACCCAACTAGACATAGGCCTTACCTTCACCGTAAGGGGCCGAACTAGTATAAACCCTCTCGTGTCCCTTGTCCCGATTTAACCCCTTCAAGCTTCCTAGTTGCGATGGCTCCACAACTAAGTCCTTTCACGAGGACATCTGACGTGACTATTCCACGACAGTTGGCGCCCACCGTGGGGCCAGCGCACGGTGGATTTGAGTTCTTGAAGGGAAACTTCGAAGGGCTCAAGGGGTACATAGTGGGCCGGATGACCAAGAGTCGTCGCGGCAAGATCTACATCGACGACGAAGGCTGGGGTCCCGACGCCGGCTCAATTGAGTACGGATACCGGGTCCCCTTTGGCGGAATCCACGTCTTCATCGGCCGGATCGGTGAGCCGGGCCCTAAGCCGGACAACAGCACCGACCTTGTCGAGACGGCTCAGCATGCGAGGAAGACCCGAACTCAGCCGGTCATGAGGCGTGCCTTCGTGGGCTGCGTCCATGGAGAAGAATTTTCTGAAGGATCTGAAGATAACGGTGAGACTGCCGTCCTCTCGGACGATGATTCGTCCGCCGGTTCAACAGATTCGTTGTACCAAGTGCAAGACGACGTGCTCGGGGGCTGTTCCGATAGCATCAGTATTCCGGACCCCTATGAGCCGCCAAGATGGGCAGGGATCTTCATGGCTGGAACTCAGTCCGGTTCAAACTCTACAGCAGCCGCAGCGATCACGTCTGGATTAGGAGCAGCTGGGGCAGGCGGCCCCATGCGCCCACCGGCTCAGGTGCTGATAGATCTCATGGACAAGCTTACAGCCCTGTTAACCGCCACGGTTATTCCTGCAGACAAAGATGAGCATGACGCAGCGGTAGCACAGGTGCGTGAGGAGATAGCTCAGGCCAAGGAGGCCTTGGCAGCTGAGGATACTAGACAAGCCACAGAGCGGGCGACTCTCGACGCCCGGGCACAGTGCTTGCAGTCAGAAGCTTACCAGCTCACGATGAGCTTAAACGCATCCAATGAGGTAATGAGGAGGAGACATCAGAAAACGCAGTCCCGTTTACCTCCGAATTACGACCCCCGGGTTCTCTTTGCTACACCCGGAGCCGGCCCTAGTAACCCGCCAGAGGCCGATCAGCTTATGACAGCCGGAACAGGAGGACCGGCTCAACCTCGGGATATGCTACCGCCTCACGTGAGCATGCCACCGCCGCGTTATGTGCCGATTCCACCGGGTCACTTTTCCAACCCCATGGAGAACTTGATCGCAGCTTCGGCACGTTTAGCGGCTCTTCCTATGGAAGGTGATGACCCGACAGCAGTGGAGACCCGAAGAGTCAGAGAACTTCTTCAGATAGCCTTGGCTCAGCAGGAGACCTATTCTTATAGCCGGGACATAATCCATTCAACTCCCCCGCCTTGGTTAGCGCCGCCCCGCCAGAACCGGAGCCCGAGTTACAGCAGGCACATGGAGTCTGAAGCTTTGTCAAGCAACGCCCAACGCCAGAACCAGCCCGGTGGCTATCATCCGGTGCAAGATCGAATACGTCAGGAGAATGAGTGAGCGGCTCAAACAGCGGCTTATCAGGATCACCCGGAGTATCTGACGATGTCTGTTGAGGCAGGGGTAGCCACTAGAACCGGCGGTGTCCCTTGCCTGGTACCGGCTCTGCGTAATGTACGTCTGCCCAAGGACTTCAAGGGACCTCGAAAGGTACCAAACTACACGGCCGACTTACAGCCCGGGGCGTGGATCGAGAGTTATGAGATGGCCATGGAGCTGCTAGAGGTTAGTGACGCGGCGATGGCTAAATATTTCACCATGATGTTAGATGGAACAGCCCGGTCTTGGCTGAAAGGCTTGCCACCCAATTCCATTAGTTCATGGGGCGAGTTAAAGGCCCGGTTCATCCAGAACTTCAAGGACACCTGTAAGCAATCTATGTTGATTGTGGACTTGACGGATTGCAAGCAAGAGGAAGGTGAATCCACCACCCATTGGGTACGCCGAGTCAAGGAGATAATTCATTCCTCCGATAAGATGGATGCCGGCTCTGCAGTTCTTATGCTGGAGAAAAATTGCCGCTTCGAGCCATTGAGGCAGAAACCGAGGCGCCTTAAACGTGACCTCACGGATATGGGTACACTGATGGCGGCTTTAGTCAAATATGCCGATTCTGATAGTACCAAGGATCCCGCGTCTGACGATGAGAAGATAGGGAAGGGAAAAAGGAATGGCAATGGAAAGGGTCAGCAGCATAACCCAGGGAATCAAGGCGGCAATAAGCGTAAGGCGGACGGTAACCCGGAGTTTGTGGCCAATGCCAACGCACGGGGTAACAATAAGAGATATAAGGGTAAGCCGCCTCAGTCCGGCGGGTCAGGCCCATCTCTTGAGCAGTTACTCAATGAGCCCTACCCAAAACACGGCACCCGGGAGCGCCTCGCCACACATCTATGGAAGGATTGCGCAATCATGAAGCCGTTTAAAAATTCCAACACCTTCGATGGTGGTCATGGACCTGGCGGCGGCTCAGGGGCTGGCGGTTTTCATGGCCCGGGCGGTGGCTCAAATTCCGGCTTTCAGGGGCATCCAGGTGGTAACAATCAGCAGCAGTCTGGTCAAGGAGGGCAGCAGCTGCAATCGGGCTATCAAAGCCATCCAAAGCAGTTGAGTGGTGGGCAGTATCACGTGTTTACCACTAGCTTGTGCAGACGTGACCAGAAGGTTCATAAGAGGGTTGTGAATTCTGTTGAGCCGGCAATTCCTCGTTATTTGAGGTGGTCAGAGCAGCCTATTATGCGGAGCAGAGAGGATCACCCTCCACGGGTCGATAATCCGGGTCAGTTGGCCCTGGTGGTGGCACCCCTGGTTGGTGGATATAAATTCACTAAGGTACTCATGGACGGTGGGAGCAACATCAATATCCTCTACTACGAGACCTTTCAGCGCATGGGGTTGACTGAGAAGAATTTGAGAACATCTAACACTGTTTTCCATGGAGTGGTTCCGGGTAAGTCGGCTTATCCAGTTGGCGAGATTGAGCTGGAGGTGGCCTTCGGAGACGAACACGATTCCAGGGCTGAGAAGTTAACATTTGAGGTGGTCAAAATCAGGAGCCCATCTCATGCTCTGTTTGGGCGGCCGGCTTATGCTAAGTTCATGGCCCGGCCGTGTTATGTTTATCTGCAGCTTAAGATGCCGGGTCACAAGGGCACTATCACTGTGCATGGAAGTCGGAAGGTGGCACTGGAATGTGAAGAAGGCGACGCGGCTTATGCTGAGTCGGCCTGTGCGGCCGAAGAGCTCAAGTTTTATCAAGACAATGTTGACCCGGCGGATGTGACCTCCCTCAAGAAACCAACTACTGAGCATGACCCAGCGTTGAAGTTTAAATCGGCCGCTGAGACAAAGCTTGTTGACTTTACCCCAGGAGATGCCTCTAAATAGTTCAGTATCAGTGCCAATTTGGATCCTAAATAGGAAAGCGCGCTCATCGAGTTCATCCGTGAGAACCGGGACATCTTTGCATGGAAACCTTCTGACATGCCGGGTGTACCGAGGGAACTCGCTGAGCACACTCTCAATATTGATCCAAAGTATAAGCCGGTCAGGCAGTTTCTTCGATGGTTCAACGAGGAGAGACGAAAGGCTATTGGGGAAGAGGTGGCCCGGCTCTTGGCGGCCGGGTTTATTGTGGAAGTTTTTCACCCAGAGTGGTTGGCTAACCCGGTGCTTGTCCTCAAGAAGAATGGCACTTTGCGGATGTGTGTGGATTACACGGATTTAAACAAGGCTTGTCTGACTGATCCCTTTGCCCTCCCCCGTATTGATTAAATTATTGATGCTACGGCGGGTTGTGAACGTTTGAGTTTTTTGGATGCTTACTCTGGTTATCATCAGATCAAAATGGCAGTTAAGGACCAAGAGAAGACGGCTTTCATCACTCTGTTTGGAGCCTTCTGCTATGTATCTATGCCGTTTGGGCTCAAGAGTGCCCAGGCGACTTATCAGCGGTGTGTGCACCCCTGTTTGCACGATCAAATTGGGCGTAATGTTCATGCTTATGTGGATGACAATGTGGTGAAATCCAGAGAAAAGGAGACCTTGATATCTGACTTAAAGGAGACCTTTGATAATCTCCGGGTTTACAAGATGATGCTTAACCCGGCCAAGTGTGTGTTTGGTGTTCCTGCGGGCAAGCTCTTGGGCTTTCTGGTGTCCAACAGAGGCATCGAAGCTAACCCGGAGAAGATTAAAGCAATTACCTCTCTAGCTAAACCGGCATGCATCAATGATGTTCAGCGACTGGCAGGTCGTGTTGCCGCCTTAAGTCGGTTCATAAGCCGGCTAGGTGAGAAGGCCATTCCATTGTATCAAATGATGAAGAAAACTGATACTTTTGTCTGGAGCCAGGCCGCTGATGCTGCTTTTGAGGACTTAAAGAGACAATTGTTTGAACCGCCGGTTCTCGCCGCTCCAACTGATAAGGAGCCTTTGCTGTTGTATGTGGCTGCCAATTCACGAGCCGTCAGCGTTGCCATCATGGTGGAACGTAAGGAAGCTGGCAAGGAGCATCCGGTTCGACGGCCGGTTTATTACATCAGTGAGGTTCTTATTGAATCCAAGCAAAGGTACCCACATTGGCAGAAGCTTGTTTACGGGGTGTTCATGGCCAACTGGAAGTTGAAGCAGTACTTTCAAGGACACCCTATAACCGTGGTAAGTTCTGCCCCTTTGGGAGACATCATTCAGAACAGGGAGGCCACAGGACGAGTCGCCAAATGGGCCATTGAGCTCGGGCCTCATGGCTTGAAATACATGCCTCAGACGGCTATTAAGTCTCAGGCTTTGGTGGACTTCATCAATGATCGGACAGAGTTGCAGGCCCCTGAGGAGAAGCCGGATAACACATACTGGACTATTCACTTTGACGGGTCCAGGCAGCTAGAAGGCTCGGGGGCTGGAGTGGTGTTAACTTCCCCTCGAGGTGACACATTTTGTTATGTACTCCGGCTTATGTTTCCATGTACTAACAATGCAGCTGAATACGAGGCCTTACTCCATGGTCTCCGGATAGCTAAGGAGATGAATTTAAGCCGGGTACGATGCTTGGGCGACTCAGATCTTGTGGCTCAACAAGTGTCAGGCAAGTGGGATTCCAAAGACCCCCTTATGGCGGCTTATCGTCGTGAGGTAGATGCTGTGGCTGGTCACTTCACGGGTTATCAAGTGGAGCACATCGATCGAAGGAAGAATGAGGCGGCTGATGCTTTAAGCCGTTGGGATCCCAACGTAAGCCGGTGCCACCCAATACCTTTCTCGATGTGTTACATAACCCTTCTGTCAAGGTGCCTACCGAGGAGGAGCTAGCAGTACCAGACTCGGAGGCACAACTGGTGGCGGCTCTTCATGTTGTCCTGGATTGGACGGTGCCCTACTTGGCTTATATGACCCGGGGTGAGTTACCGGAGGACGAGACCTTGGCAAGACAAATTATCAGGCGCTCCAAGTCCATGACAATTGTTAACAGCGAGTTACATCACCTAAGTGTCACGGGGGCGTTTCAATGCTGTGTGTCACCTACAGAAGGCCAAGAAATACTTCGTGAGATCCATGAAGGAGATTGTGGCCATCATGCTGGGTCAAAATGTCTCGTAGCCAAGGCTTTCCGTCATGGTTTTTATTGGCTGACGGCTCATGCTGATGCGGAGGATCTGGTCAGTAAATGTGATGGTTGTCAAAAGTTCTCACGACGGGCTCATGTGCCGGCTCAAGAATTGAGGATGATCCCAATCACTTGGCCGTTTGCAGTCTGGGGGCTTGACATGGTCGGACCTTTTAAAAGGTCTAAAGACAAAAAGACACATCTACTGGTGGCAGTGGACAAGTTTACCAAGTGGGTTGAGGCAGAGCCGGTCAGTAAGTGTGATGCAGCCACGGCAGTTCAGTTCATGAAAAAGGTGATCTTTCGTTTTGGTTTTCCACATAGCATCATAACTAATAATGGCACTAATCTCTCTAAGGGTGCCATGGACGAGTTCTGTCAAAGAGAACATATCCGGCTTGATGTTTCGGCCGTTGCTCATCCTCAATCCAATGGTCAAGCAGAGAGAGCTAATCCAGAGATCCTGAAAGGCATCAAACCCCGGCTCTTAGTCCCTTTACAGCGGACTCCGGGTTGTTGGGTGGAGGAGTTACCCTCCGTGTTATGGAGCATCAACACTACGCCTAATAGATCTACTAGATACACACCTTTCTTCATGGTTTATGGAGCAGAGGCGGTCCTGCCAAGTGACATCCGGCACGATTCACCCCGTGTGGCGGCTTACGTTGAGGCGGATAATGAAAAGGCTCGTCAGGAGGCACTTGACTTGTTGGATGAGGAGCGAGACTTGGCAATAGCCCGCTCGGCGATTTACCAGCAAGACCTGCGCCGCTATCACATCCGCCGGGTTAAGAGCAGAACCTTTTAGGAAGGCGACTTGGTGCTCCGGCTCATCTAGGATCAGTCTAACATGCACAAGCTATCCCCGCCTTGGGAAGGGCCCTTTGTGCTCAGCAAGAATCTGCACAACGGGTCATATTATCTCATCGATATTCGAGAGCACAAGGACTCACTTAAATCGGAGGAGGAGACCCACCGGCCGTGGAACATAGCTCATCTCCGGCCTTACTATACTTAAGTTACCAGTTTTTAAGATACCTTTTATGATGTACATATTATATAAAGCAATAAAGCAGGACCTCTGTCCTTTTTTCCCATAAAGAATGTTTCATGTCTTCTTTATCAGGTGATGGACACTGCCAACAGGGGACGGATCATATCTGAATCTGGCTTTCCCTTTGGTCCGGCTTATGATCATATCTGAATCTAGCCATGGTCACTTGGGGGCTTCCTGTTCAAACATAGGTCGTATTCGAACCAAAGAGAACATAGCTGTCGATACCCACTTGATCGGCATACTGCCAAACCCACTTGGGGGCTTCTTGATCATATTTGAATCACAACTTAACCCCTTTGGGTCTGACGTGGATCGTATTCGAATCAGCGTCATTAAACAACTCTTATGTTCACTTGGGGGCTTCCTGTTCAAACATAGGTCGTATTCGAACCAAAGAGAACATAGCTGTCGATACCCACTTGATCGGCATCGCCAAAGCCACTGGGGGCTATATGATCGTATCCGAATCTTAGCTTAACCCCTTTGGAATGGTTCTCTGATCGTATTCGAATCAGGAGCCTGTGAACATTGCTTATAAGTATGATTACTTTAACTATCATTGAAACCTTCTTGAGGAGATGGTTCTTGATCCTTCCGGTTTTATATTGATTACCTCAGGTTCTAAAAAGTGCCAGGTAAAAACTTATATGAGCCGGAGAGGCAATTAAAAGGGTCGCAGGTATGCTGTTATGATTATATTTTAACTAATCATGAACCAGCTTATACATGTGGTTTTTGATCATGTCCAGGTTATCAATAGTCTATAACCCTCTGGTGCAGTGAACCGCCCAGGAAACCTTGCCAGTTTTTATGTGTAGGATAAAGCAGAGCAAGTTAAAATATCAAGGAAACACATGATTAACATAAGCCAGAGGAATTTAGTGATGGCGGCTTAACAAAAGCAATGAGTACCATAAAAGCATGACAAGCATTAAGGAGTTTTCTCTATCCTATTACAAGACTCCCCGAGTCTAAACAAGTGAAGCATTGTTTTTTGCAAAAGTTATAACCCGGCTGGCGGCTCATTCCTCTGGCTGGCTTGATGACTCCGGGTTATCCTTCCCCGCCTCTCCTTCAGTTGTTTTGTCCTGGAAGGTGGACGAGGCCCAGTCAATGCCGCTCAAAGCTTCAAATTCAGCCTCATTATGTATTAAGCTGGCCGGGTCCACTTTAGGGGCAAAGGTATGCTTACGCATTGGAGGGATCAGGCTGACTTGGTCATATGGGGCGTTTTGGATTCTCCGGTTCTCACTATCGTAACCCGGCAAATACTTAGTGAGATCAGTATCATTCCCAATGAGAGTCGCCAGGGGACGTACGACTTTAACACAGGCAGTGAAGTCTTGTTCGTCAAAAGCAGTGCCGTCCTCCTTAAGGCTTGGATATCCGAGAGAGAGATCAGCAAGGTCAAGTTCCGGCACCCATGCTCTTGCCCGACTTAATGCAGCCACGGCTCCGGCTCTCACAGATGCCCGCCTTAAGTCCTGAATTCGTTGAGGTAGCACCGAAAGATGCCTCAACACATCTTGTAGGAGCCGAGGAGTGGTATTTGACAAGGCCACAACGGCCAACGCACGCTGTGACCTGGAGTACAGCTGCTCTACTAAGGTATACACCGCCTTAAGCTTGATCAGCATATTTTCCTTCAGATTGGTACTCCTGGGGCCTGTATGTTCACAGGTATAACAGTAAGCCGGAGGTAACTATTATGATAACTCTTGAAAGATTACAATATTTACGAGCGACTTACCGAAGATGGCTGAGACCATTTGGGATATCTGCCGTTTTAAGTCAGACAGCTCATTTGTTGCCTCGGCAAGAGAAACCTTTGCTGTTTCAGCCCGGGTCACCAGTGAAGCCCTCTCATCAACCCAAGATTTCTTCTCCGATTCAAATTTTTTCTTCAGCTTCTCTTGTTCAGAGACACTGAATTCAAACTTGGAGTTGGATTTCTGAGCTTCGAGCTCTTGGGTTTTCAGCTGGCTCTTCAGATCAGCAATCTCCGCCTCAAATTGACTTATGGTGGCCTGCATCGACATCAGGTTATGGTAAGAATCATGGTAAGATCACATTCAAGTCCCAAACACTTTACAAGTAAAGATACTTGGCACTTGGGGGCTAATGTATGCTTAAAAAACTTTTTAACCTATTTTACCGAGTCATACATATTAAGTCTCAAGCACTTTACAAGTAAAGGTACTTGACACTTGGGGGCTAATGTGTAACCCAAATTCAAAGTATCATGCTATCACCGGGTTAAACATATTCAATTTAAACTAGAAAAAATTAATAGTAAGTAGATTCTTAAGTCTATAGCATACTTATTCGTAAGCAATAGACTTGTGGGCTGGCACAGTAAGTAAGGTTCAGGAAAAAGCTAAAGTCATACCTCAGATTTATTCTGTATTTGCTTCACCATGTCAATTTCCAGGTCACGACTACTGTGCACTTGGTTCAGATAACCCGAGACTATATCACCAATACTTATGTGAGAATAATCAGTGATGTCCTGTTTGGCTTTCCGACGCTGGGCAAACTCCTCCTTGGCAGTGCATTGGGCAAGAGCAGTAGGCAGGCCCGGTTCAACATATTGGCTCTTCACAATTTCAGCCTCCGGGTAAGTCGTCTTGGCTGGGATAGGAGTTTCCGGGTCATCTGAGTTGTGTATAACGTCTTCTGCAGGCGGGTCAGAAGTTGGCACCGGAATATCAGAAGCCGGTTCAGGTGGTGGCTGATGAGTGGAACTGTCAGGAACGGATGAGTCAAGCACTGGTTCAGTAACCACTGGGTCTTGGGACGGCTTATTCTTCTTTGCCCTTTTGCTGGGCTTTACTTGCAAGCTGTCAATCAAAGTGGAAGGATAAGCATCAAAGTATAAGTATGGAAAAACTTAAAGTAAGAAATGTTATATTACCCGGGAGCCGTTTTGAAAGCCGGCATGTTTGATTGCATCGACTCATCAGAAGAAGGGGAGGTATCCTGATAGTTGGAGTCAGATGAATTGAGAGGTTGGCGAATCAAACCCGTCAAAGGAAAAACAAAGTGTAAATCGGAGATAACCTCGGTCCGACGCTTCCTGGTTACGTCGGGTAAGCCGGAGGAAGCTCTGTGTCCTGGTTGGCCCGAGTCTGCCGCTGATTTTCAAGCTATTATTGCTTCAAAAGAAATTGAGGATCTTGGTAAGCTAGAGGGTGTGAAAACCTTACTTTCCGGGTCACCCTTCGGATTTTTTGTGTTGGCAAAGGCTCTGAGTTGGAGGAAATTATAGTAACCTCTTCGCCAGCTGCTTGAATGTTCCCAGTATCCTCCTGAAAGGATCAAATGTCAGTAAAGTAACGGCAAAGGAGTTAAAGAAAATCAAAAAAGATTACCTCTTCCTCATCCGAAGAAGAGTCATCCAATTTAAACATATCAGAGGCGCTGGGTTTCTTCTTCTTAGAGGTGCCCGTCCTAGCGGCTTTTCTTTCAGTCTTCTTGGCCGCCCTGGCCTGTTTGGCAGCCTCATGGTCATACTTGACCTTCCAGAAATCATCACCGGCCTGTGGAAACAGATAAATAATCATAAGTACAAGAAGGTAACATATAAAAGAGTATTTGTGAATACTAGTAACTTACCGCAGGAGCCGGGTTCTTCTTGCAGAAGGGAAGTAAACCGAAGGCATTGCTGGTTACAGTGCCCTCCTTCAATAGCGACTGGAATGTAGCATCTACCACATCATCTGGTAAGTCCTCAGGGCTGTGACGCATTGGGTCTTCTTTCTCGCCCGTGTAAGTACACATTAAGCCAGAGCGGCGGCTTAATGGTAGTATCCGCCAGGTGACCCAGACCCAGACCAAGTCAATGCCACTTAACCCGTTGCCTAGAAGGGCTTTGATTTTCTTGATGGTGGGATTAAGAGGCAGGCGCTCAATAGCAGTCAACTTGTCCGCCAAATGATGGTTGGACTCAAGATGCAGGGCACGAAAGCTGGGCAGAGGCTTCTCATTAGACGGAGAGGTGTCTTGACAGTAGAACCACGTCTGGTTCTAGTCCTTTGGGTGACTCGGCAGCTCAGCATAAGGAAAAAGGCAATCTCTCCGCCGCTGGATTGAGATGCCCCCAAGCTCAAGGCTAGGCCCGTTGGCACGTTCGTTCTGCCGGTTCAAGTAAAAAAGTTCTCTGAACAGCAGCAGACTTGGCTCCTCTCCTAAGTATACCTCGCAGAAGACTTGGAAATTACACAGATTTGACATGGAATTGGGTCCAATGTCTTGAGGCTTCAGGTCAAAGAAGTCCAAAACTTCCCTGAAGAATTTTGAGCCGGGAGGGGAAAATCCCCGGCTCATATGATCTGTGAAAACTACTACCTCCCCATCCTTGGGTTGAGGTATCTCCTCAGACGGGTGAGGGGCACGATAAGACATGGCTTCCTTCTTTGGCAAATGGCCAGACTTTACAAACTCGGCAAGCTTGCTTTTGGTTACTGTGGATGGGACCCAATTGCAAGTCACAGGGGCCTTGGCCGCCTTAGGAGCCATGACAATAGTTGACCTATGACAAAATAAGAAGGTTCTGGTTCAACTTTAATCCGGAGACATATCTAAATTGTTCACAGTGGCGGCTTAAGAAAGGGGCCTAATGATATAAGGGTGATTGTGCAATAATGTTTAAGCCGCTATCAATATCAAGAGCAATTCAAAATCTTTAAAGATCATGAGAGGAAGGCGAGGTTCACAGTTCGGTACCACTTATTTAAACCGGACACTTAGACAGCAGTGATAGAAGCAAGTTTTACAGAAGAAACTTTCCGAGTGATAGAAACAAGTTTTACAGACGACAGCTATCATCGTGGATCAAATTGTTGTTCTGAAAGGAAAATTTTCTAGACCTAGAAACATAGCAGAAAAGTTCATACATTTGAAGAGGGTTTCTAAGCAAGGAAACTAAGATCTATTCCTATGCAAGATCAACACAAACAACTACCGCAGCAGTTCTGCACAGTTTTTTCGATCTAAACAGGGCTTTGGAGGCAAAAACTAACGAGGGTCTGCATCGGGCGATGATGAACACCGACGAACTCGGCAGAGCTTCAAGGTATATCTAAGAAAGGGGAAGAGAGGAACTCGCGGATGAGGATGAGCTGCGGAGGCTCGCCGTCAATCTCTGGTCAAGTCAGGTCGATGCAGCGGCCTGAGTCGATGAAGACGAGGGGGTCAGTGGCAACGGCGGTGGAGCTCGAGTGGCAGAGAGGAGAGGAAGAAGACGACTGAAAGGATAAAAAGGAAAAGACCTAAGTCGCGGCTATTTATAGGGAGAAGATAACTGAGACGGCGCGGGAAACAAGGAGATAAGAATTATTATCCAGCGGCCCCGACGCTTCGATTTTCGGGGCAATCAGTAAAGAGGAGATCCGTTGAAAGATTCGATGGAATAAAAAATGAGTTAAAAGAAGAATGACGTCACGCCGGGTTAAGACGGATCCAGAAGATGATGTCACGGCGGGTTAACAAAAACCCTTTCTATAGTCAGAAGACTGAGGATTTAACTCTTTAAAAATATTTTTTAGATTGACATGAATAGGTTCAAATCAATCTGGGGCCTAATGTTGGGAATATAACTATTTGAGTAAGGCGCCCAGGAGGGGCCGGGTTACACAAAGGGTACTCATCAGAGAGAAGCCCAAGGCCAAGCATGAAGATGGCGGTTCATAGAGGGCCCAAAGCCCGCAGGCGACTTAAGGCCCGTTGTAGTAAACCGCCATGATGGCATGACTTGTGACATAAGGTAGATTTAACTAGTCACCGAGCCGAACACTGTTTATAAGCCGACCGTGACTCTGTAAGCCACAGGGCGTCAACCCGTGTATATAAGGGGACGACCTGCTGGCGGCTTAGGGCAAGAAACAACTCATCGAGAGCCGGGCATAGCGTATCTCGCTCCCTGGTCATCGAAACATCAATACCAACCCAACTAGACGTAGGCCTTACCTTCACCGTAAGGGGCCGAACTAGTATAAACCCTCTCGTGTCCCTTGTCCCGATTTAACCCCTTCAAGCTTCCTAGTTGCGATGGCTCCACAACTAAGTCCTTTCACGAGGACATCTGACGTGACTATTCCACGACAGTGGCCGTATTTTCTTTCTTGCAATCTGGCCGCTGTACGTACGTGTACATGCTACGTGCGTGCCTCTACTACGACACGTGCACGCCTCTACATCCACCAGTATATACGTACGTACACGTTCACGACCAGAATGACAACGATACGCACGCTTCGACCAGGTGGGTCCCGACTGTCAGGCACTTCCTTGCGTGCAAAGATGTAGCTGGTGGGTCCCAGCAGTCAGGGGGGGCGAATCATTTTTTTCGGATGCACTTCCTTGCGCGCGAAGATGTAGCCGATGGGTCCCAGCAGTCAGGGGGGCGAATCGTTTTTTTGCCCGGACGCACTTCCTTGCATGCGAAGGTGTAGCTGGTGGGTCCCAGTAGTCAGGGGGGCGAATCATTTTTTTGCCTGGATGCACTTCCTTGCGTGCGAAGATGTAGCTAGTGGGTCCCAGCAGTCAGGGGGAAAGGTTTTTTTTCACGAAATACAGTGGCCCGTCCGTGGGTCCCAGCTATCAGGTGGAGGAATCATTATTTTCTATATAATAAGGAGGCACTTCCTTGCTGCGGCCGTGGACCCAGCTGTCAGCCTCTCCACGTACAATCCACGTCTGATGGAAGTCATTCCTTGACCATGTTGACCACGCCGCGTCGAGAGCACCACAGCGGTGGACGATGGCGAGGCCTAGGAAGGGGACGACGGGGAGCCGGGGAAGACGCGATAGTGGAAGCCCGTGCAGAGAGGAGTACAAGGGTTCACTAGTTCGGCTGCGGTGTGAGGCTGCCGTCGCCGCAGGGCCTTGCCAGCGGTGGGAATAGTAGGGGGCGGTGAGGCCTCCACGGCAGCACATCCGACCACGGTAGGCAGGAGCATGCGACACGACCGGCGCTGCTTTGGACGGCTGGAGCAAGAAGACCAGAGGTTGAAGAAGCAATACGGCCGTTGGATGGACATCGTACGATCACTGGAGCTAGAATCGTTTATATTGACTAAGTTGACAAAGCCCTTCGTCCCCATCAACTTAGTAGGCGCACAAGTCAGCCTCCCACCAAGGTGGGTCCCAGCTAGCAGGGGGTATTAATTTTTTTGTGCGTAATAAGGAGGCACTTCCGATGGGCCCGAGCTGATAGCAGGGGGAACGTTTTTTCGCGAAATACGGTGGCCCGTCAGGTGGGTCCCTGCAGTCAGGGGTAAACGTTTTTTTTGCGAAATACTGGTGGCCCGTCTAGTGGGTCCCGGCTGTTAGGTGGAGGAATAATTATTTTCTTCGTAATAAGGAGGCACTTCCTTGCGGCTGCCGTGGACCCAGCTGTCAGCCTCTCCATGTACAGTATTCTTCCGATGGAATTCGGTCGTTGACCACATTGACCATGCCGCACTGAGAGCACCACGGCGGTGGACGACGGCGAGGCCTAGGAAGGGGACGACGCGGAGCCGGGGATGACGTGGCAGTGGATGCCCACGCGGAGAGGAGTACGAGGGTTCACTGGTTTGGCTGCGCTGCCGTCGCCGCAGAATAACAGGGGGTGTGGGTGAGTGGAGTGGAGGGATGGCCTGGCTAGCGGTGGGAGTAGTATGGGGCGGTGAGGCCTCTGCGGCAGCACAGCCGGCCACGAGAGGCAGGAGCAGGCGGCACGACCGGCGCTGCTTTGGGCGGCTGGAGCAAGAAGACCAGAGGTTGAAGAAGCACTACAGCCGTTGGATGGACATCGTACGGTCAGTCAAGCTAGTGCATATTGACTAAGTTGACAAAGCCCTTCGTCCCCATCAACTTAGTAGGCCCACTATACTGGGTCCCAGCTAGCATGGGGAGTATTCATTTTTTTGTGTAATAAGGAGGCACTTCCTTGTGTGCGAAGATATAGCTGGTGGGTCCGAGCTGTCAGCGGCGGTAACGTTTTCTTCGCAAAATACAGAGGCCCTTTCGGTGGGTCCCAGATGTAAGGTGGGAATCATTATTTTGCGCGTAATAAGGAGGCATTTCCTTGCGTGCGGCCGTGGACTCAGTTGTCAGCCTCTCCTCGTATAGTCCACTTCAGATGCATGTTGGTCGTTGACCACGTTGACCACGCCAAGCCGAGAGCACCAGGGCGGTGGACGACAGCGAGGCTTAGGAAGGGAACGACACGGAGGCAGGGAAGACTCGGCAGTTATTTCCCACGCGGAGGGGAGTACGACTGTACGAGGGTTTACTGGTTCGTCTGCCGTCGCCAGAGAATAACAACAGGTGTGGTACTGTGGGTGAGTAGAGGGATGACTAGGCCAGCGATGGGAGTACGATGGGGTGGTGAGGCCTGTGTGGCAACACAACCGGCCACAGGGAGGAGGGAGCAGGCAGTCCCGCCGGCGCTTGTTTGAGCAGCTGGAGCAGGAAGTGCAGAGATTGAAGAAGCACGACGGCCGTTGGATGGACATCCAACAGTATACAGGCCATCTGTGGAAAGCCTCAAATCTGTGGAAAACAACATACAACCCATCTGCCATTATTTCAAATAATTTACAGCCCATTTGCTAATTCTTACGGGTTTTTTGGAGCCCATATTCTTTTTGTTAGCATTACAGCCCATATTGTGGCCACGGTTAAAAAATTATACAAAATTTTGCATATGTCGGTGCGGTCTGAACTGTTTTTAATCCCGAAATTTTGAGTCGCATTCAGACTGATTTTAAAAATAAATGTATATCAATATAAAATCCAATAAATTGTCCACGCATAAAAATCAATGCAATTTAAAATCTCGAAATGAAAAAAAGATATTTGAAACTAATTGCCGGTTTGATGTGTTTTAAAAATGTACAACCCATTTCTCATTACTGATAGGCCATTTTCTCGGCCAGCCGAATGAAGCTCTCCTCGTCTTGAAAGATTTGCAGCCCAACAGGCCTGATAAAGCGACTTACTTGACAAATCACAAAAAAACTGGGCTACCATTTTCAGAAAGATAAAAAAACTACTGGGCTGGTCTGTGGTAAACATAAAAGAAAAGGCTGTCTAGACAGGCTAGAGTGTCCCGCACAGCCCAGTTGACACCCTGCTTCCGTCTCAAAAACAAATTAGATAAATGCCACTCCAATTATGGCAATTCATAAAAATGCCACTGCAATTTCCAAACTTTGAAAAATGCCACAGCAATTTTTGCAAACTTTGAAAAACGCCACTGCAGTTTGCAAACTTTGAAAAACGCCACTCCAGACTTCGAAAAATGCCACTAGAAATGGCATGAAATGGCATTTTTCAAAGTTTGGAAATTGCAGTGGCATTTCTCAGATACACCAGATTTGGAGTGGCATTTATCAAATTAACCCAAAACAAATATAACTGGGCGAGCTGCTAGGTCCCTGGTGTCAGCCACTCGTTGTGCAATTCTCTTGTTTATTGACTACGTTGACAATGGCATGGGACCCAGATGTCAAAAATCCACTAGGAGGATCCTTTTTTTATTGGCTTGAAATAAGGAGGCACTTGCTTGCGTACTACCGTGACCTTGGCGGGTCCCTGCTGTCATCCTCTCTGTCAGTGTCAAAACCGGCGGATCTCAAGTAGGGGGTCGCGAACTGTGCGTCTAGGCGGATAGTAACAGGAGACAAGGGACACAATGTTTTTACCCAGGTTCAGGCCCTCTCGATGGAGGTAAAACCCTACTCCTGCTTGATTAATATTGATGATATGGGTAGTACAAGAGTAGATCTACCACGAGATCAGAGAGGCTAAACCCTATAAGCTAGCCTATGGTATGATTGTTGTTCGTCCTATGGACTAAAACCCTCCGGTTTATATAAGCACCAAAGAGGGTTAGGGTTGCACAGAGTCGGTTACAATGGTAGGAGATCTACATATCCATATCGCCAAGCTTGCCTTCCACGCTAAGGAAAGTCCCATCCAGACACGGGACGAAGTCTTCAATCTTGTATCTTCATAGTCCAGGAGTTCGGCCAAAGGTGATAGTTCGGCTATCCGGACACCCCCTAATCCAGGACTCCCTCAGTAGCCCCTGAACCAGGCTTCAATGACGACGAGTCCGGCGCGCATATTGTCTTTGGCATTGCAAGATGGGTTCCTCCTCCGAATACTTCATAGAAGATTTTGAACACAAGGATAGTGTCCGGCTCCGCAAAATAAGTTCCACATACCACCGCAGAGAGAATAATATTTACACAAATTCAATCTGCTGACGTATTCCATGGCATGACATCACACCACGGCCAAGCCTTTATTCGAATCATTTTTACTGTCCCACCTCAGCGCGTTTAGCGAGGCGGTTTCCTTGGCATGTCTTGTCAAAGCAGAGATTGTGTCCCCTTATTCCGGGATTCTCATCAATATGGGCGTGGGTAACCCAACCGTGCCCGTTGGCAAGTCTTCTCTATCGAAGGCGAGTCCCGAACTGTCACGGGGAAGGCTCTTGGTATTCAACCTCTTTATAAAGAGACCAAGGCTCCACTCCTTTCTTTCAATCTCAATCGAATCCGCCCCTCGCCTCGAGTTCCAACACCCAAGGCTCCAGACTCAGGCGCTTCGGACCTTCGATGATGTCCGGCTCCGACCTACAAGGCTGGTGGATGCCTTCCTCTGTTACGGAAGAAGACGTGCTAAAGCTAAGAGATGCCAGGTATCTAACCGGCGAAATTTCGCATAGGCTGCCTGCCCAAGGGCAGGTTATTCCCACTCCCAAGCCTGGCGAAAGCGTAGTGTTCGCGTCTCACTTTCTTCGAGGGCTAGGCTTCCCGACGGACCCCTTCGTGAGGGGGCTCATGTTTTATTATGGGTTGGAATTTCACGACTTGGATCCGGAGTCCATCCTCCACATCTCATCATTCATTATCGTATGCGAAGCCTTCCTCCGCATTACCCCTCACTTCGGATTGTGGCTCAAGACCTTCAAAGTGGAGCCGAAGATGATCAAGGGGCAGCAGGCAGAGTGCGGAGGGGCTGTTATAAGCAAGAATGCTGATGCTCCGTTTCCCGAGGGCTCCTTTCAAGAGGAGCTCAGCTTATGGCAACAAGAGTGGTTTTATATCACAGCTCCCAGGGGCACTAAATGCGTGGCGCCACCTACATTTCGCTCGGGTCCTCCACCGCGGCTGGCATCATGGGTCAATAAAGGACTTGACCGGGGGCCATCCAAGGACGTGCCCTTGCTGCAGGGCCGCATTCAAGATCTCCTAGAGAGAGAGAGATCACTCTGGTCGTAGTAGCGCAGGTCATGCTGATTCGTCGCATCCTGCCCTGCAAACATCGCCCCCTCCGCCTGTGGGAATTTAACCTGGAGGGACCACGAGCTCTCCAACATTTTATGGGCATGACGCCCGTGGATATGTACAAGCTTTTCTTCGGATCACAAGCGATGTGTCCGGACTTGACTGAGGATGCAGGTCTGAGCTGCAATCGCCCGGATACTCAAGTAAGTAGCCCTGTACCCGGACACGCTATCTCATATTTATCACGAACTTGCCCTTTAAAAGAGTTGTCCCTTGAACATGAGTGGATAGCGAAAGCAAAGTTAATCAGGTGTCCGGCCCCCCTCCCTGAGACCATGCCGGATCCCGTGTTAACCAGGATGCTGGAGGTTGCGCCTTCGGAAGAAGGTGAAGGGGGGAACAAGGAAGCTACCGCCTCCGCGAAGGAGGCTGTCAGGAAAGGAGGGATCGAGAATCCCTCCATCCAAGGGAAGAAGAGGACCGCCTCTGAAGACCCGGAGACCATGGTCTCAAAGCGGGGGAAGAAATCTTCGTCAGAGGGTCCTGCGCCGAGAGATGCCTCGGCCGCATTGTGCCCCCAAGGGGATCAGCCCTCCACCGAGCCGTAAGTAAAAAGGGGAGTTCTTTTTAAAATAAAGGATATCCCTGCCCTATTTCTGATGAAGATAACCAAAATTTTACCTTGTAGTTCGGATCTCAGCCCTTCTCAGCAGAGCTCATCTTCGGGGGATCTTCGTCCGGAGATGATGGAGAGCGAAACGCCTCCTCCTGCCGCACCATCTTGCGAGGCAGGCGACCCTGAGGTGTCGTTGCAGAGGGTTTCTCCGAGTCCGGCGGGGCCGGAAGGCAGTCATATGTCCCCTCAAAGCCCTTCGCGTTCGGCCTTCGAAAAAGGCCATCGGACGAGTCCGGTACCACCTGGTGTATGGTCGAAGGAGCTGAAGGATCTGCTCGGGCGAGCGTCTATCTCAGAAGATCACCGTGCGTTAATGGGTATGGTGATTGAAAGGATTTCATCCGCTGAGAGCGGATTGCATGAAGCCGTTAGAAGTTTACTGACAGGTTTTGAGGTACGCAAAATGATGTACCTTCTGACAGTTCCGCATATAAAATGCGCCCTATGTAGATAGTAGCCCCTGAGGCTCGGTGTGTTGTCAGAAAATGATAGGGCGCCGAGGATCATAATACCAGGTATAATATGTCGCCCTTCCTATGTAGGTCGCAAAGGGTCCGGTGGCTGGCCGGACTGATGAATTTGCCGAACTAAAGCGGCAACCTGACGTGGCGGATGCCGACATCGCGCTTGTCAATAAGCGACTTGACGAGTCACAAGGTATGCAATTTCTCCGCGGACACCTGGTAAGGGAGCTTGATGACCGTGCCTTACAACATGTATGCTTGATGCAGATGGTGCCGCTACCATGGAGAACCTTTGGGCGGAGCTCGCCCAAGCTAAGGAGCAGGCCAGAAAGAGTGATGCGGCTGCCTTAAAGGCGGCCGAAGAGCTAAAAGCCGAATAGGCTGCTCACTGCCGAAGCAAGAAGGAAATGGCCGAGATGGCCGTGAAGTTGAAGAATGCTGCCAACCGCTGCAAGCTTCTTGAAAAAGAAGATCGAGCGGGACAAGAGGACCTGAAGAAGGCCACTACCAAGGCCAAGGATGCTCGCTCTGCGATGAGAGCTATGAAGGAGGAGCTGCGTCAGGCCGGAGATATCGCGGCTGGAAAGCCCTTTCTGCTGTGGAGGAAATTCATGGATCCTAATTATGCTCAGTTGGACTGGCTGTGGAGTGCGGAGGATGCTTATCTGGACTTGGCGGCAAGTGCCGCGGACGCGGCCGAACACTTCCGAGATCAAAAGGATCATGAAATGTAAAAGGTTTTTTGGTCGCAGTTCCATAATCCCGAGCGCCCACTTCCATTAACCGATCGCTTGGCCGAATGGGCGGAGCTGAATAGGTTGTCCGGACTTGCCATGAAGGATGTAGTGAATCTTTTGTGGCCGAAAAGGCCCGAGCCGAAGAGTTATTTTGGCTTGGTGCAGCAGTTCCTTGGTGCGGTGCCGCATATCAATGCAATGAGGAGGTCGGCATGCATAGAGGGTGCGCGGATGGCTCTTGCCCGTGTCAAGACATACTGGGTGGAGATGAAGGCCACCGATGTTGCATCCCAAGATTCGGACGGAAGCCGAGTACCTGTCGAGCACTATTTTTAGGAAGTTCTGCAGGGCGCTCGTTTAATAGAGACACAGTGCTCGAAGGATATTATGTTTGAATAACATGTATTATTGTGAAACAATGTATTGATGGAATATAAAAGCTTTTTTATACTTGTGCCTTCAAGAATTAAAATACCTCCTGTGCGGCCGTTAATGTATATGTGTATATAACCTGAAAGATGGCAGTCTTCGGCTTCAGCCCCCATGCATATAATGCGGGGGTGTTTGCAAAAGGCGCATTTTCACACTTGATCCAACGTCTTGGTCCTATAAAGGAGGTGGTAGCACAGCAAACTAGGCAACCGGACTATAATGGTTTATCACTTTCACTTAGCCATAGGAGTTTGACAGTGGGGCTACTATATAGCCCCTAGGGGCACCACGCTCACCCGAATTCGGGGCGCGTATGTGCCTGACCGGGAAACGGCCCTTCGTCTATGTGGAGGAATCCTAAAGATTCCGGCGGGTCATCGAGTGGTTGACCAGTCTCACACTATATCATGACAGTTGGTTTTCGGCTTTCTCTACTGAGGTGCTCGCCTAGACGAACCGGGGCAGAATCGCAGTAGTTCTCCTGGTGCCGCGTTAGCCGATAGAGCGGAACATAAGGCAGCAAAACACAGGAGCCGGGCAAACCCAACATTTGACCAAAGACATGATTCAGAGCTGATGCATATAAGGCCTAACTCGAGATGCCGAACACTCCCTAAGGTATTCGGTCTTTATGAAAACGGGCTGAATAATGCCCTTGGTAATAAGCCCCTGGTGTCCAGGTACGCGCAAAATTCTGAGTGGCCCATGCCAAAACGCCAGCCTCCTCCTTGGTTATAGCAAGAAACTAGGGAATGTGTATCAACAAGAGACAGTAAAAAAGGTTTACACATGGTCTTAATCTAAAAAGAATCCTTGCAATGGGTCCCTACTGCACGTCTGCGCCTGTGTCTCCGTTGTGCCGTATGCTGGACGGGTGTAGCACGATGTTCATTTGTAAAAGAGAGGAACTTAGTTGAAAAAGATCATGCGAAAATGTACGTTATATTAAATAAACAAAGTACGATTCAAAAATTGAGCTTTATTGTCTCTTGTTGTATATGCGCGGAGCCCCTTGTGCGGGGGTATGCGGCTGGTAAGCCCTTGTATGTTTACGCCGGACTCGTCTAACCGTGTCTGGGGTCTGAACGACCTGTTTAGGTGCTTGGATTAGTGAAGCCGGTTTAGTGTGTGGCTGTCAAGGCAGTCACACAATCTTCCGCGCTCGAGGAACACTCGATATTTCCCTTTAAGGAGATGATGCCTCGTGGACCGGGCATTTTAAGTGTAAGGGATGCATAATGCGGTATTGCGTTAAAGCAGGCGAAAGCTTCGTGTCCCAGTAGTGCTTGGTAGCTACTTGTAAATGGGGCGAGGTGGAAGGTTAACTTTTCGCGGCGGAAGTAATCGGGTGAGCCGAACACAACTTCTAGCAATAGAGAGCCCGTACAATGGGCATATGGGCCTGGCATTACCCCTTTAAAGGAAGTCTTGCTATGGCGAATTTTGGTTGGGTCTATCCCCATTTTGCGGATTGTGTCCTGGTATAGAAGGTTTAGATCACTGCCGCCGTCCATTAGTACCTGTATAAATCAGAGTCCGTCAATTATCGGATTTAATATCAAGGAAGTCCATCCTGCATTCAGGATACTTCTAGAGTAATCCTGATGGTTGAAGGTGATTGGTTTTAAGAACCAGTGGCGGGACTCCTCTGGGATAGGCCGTATGGCGCGTACCTCTATGGGCACCGCTCTATTTTTCCCTTTTGTCACGCGAAGTGAGTTTACTGTTTTGACTTCTTGTGGGAAATTCTTTTGTTTTCCGGTGCTCTGCATGTGGGGTTCGTCCTCGTCCTCGCTTGGTGTGTCGATCCCCTTGTGTTCGGCGTTGAGTTTGCCGGACTGCTTGAAGACCCAACAATCTCTGTGGGTATGGTTTGCAGGCTTCCCGGGAGTACTGTGGATTTGGCATATCTTGTCCAAGATTTTGTTTAAGTTAGATAGCTCGTCCCTGTTATCCTTAAGGGGCAGTTTTTTATGATTCTGCCGAGAGCTTTTGAATCCAGCGTTGACTGCCGTGCTCTTCGGGCTGTTTCCCTTGGTCCGGCGCTGGTCCTTGCTACGTCGCGGTTTCCCGTTTCCATCCCTGACTTCGGATGTACTTGGGTCGCTGGTACTGCATCTTGCCAGCCAGCTATCCTCTCCCGTGCAAAAGCGGGTCATGAGGCTTGTTAATGCGGCCATTGTTCTTGGCTTTTCTTGGCCGAGGTGTCTGGCGAGCCATTCGTCTCGGACGTTGTGTTTGAAAGCTGCTAAGGCTTCAGCGTCCGGACAGTCGACTATTTGGTTCTTTTTAGTAAGGAATCTGTTCCAAAATTTTCGGGCTGACTCTCCGGGTTGTTGAGTTATGTGACTTAAATCGTCTGCATCCGGAGGTCGGACATAGGTCCCTTGAAAATTTGCCCAAAAAGAATCCTCGAGCTCTTCCCAACTTCCAATGGTGTTTTCGAGGAGGCTTTTGAGCCAATGCTGGGCTGGCCCTTTGAGCTTGAGGGGTAAGTATTTTATGGTGTGGAGGTCATCTCCTCTAGCCATGTGTATGTGGAGGATGTAATCCTCAATCTAGACTCCAGGGTCTGTTGTTCCGTCGTATGCCTCTATGTTTACGGGCTTGAATCCCGCTGGAAATTCATAATCTAGAACCTCATCAGTGAAACATAGGGGGTGTGCGGCACCCCTATATTTAGGTGTACCGTAGTATTCGGATACTTGATGTGTTGCATTGCTTACTAGAGCTTGCTTTCTTGGCCCGTAGATAGATCTAACTGGGCCATCTTTTTGATGCGAATCCGTGTGCGGATCGCGTGCCGGCTTGTGTGCGGCGCCGTTTGCCGCTCTATGTTTGCCATGGGGTCGTCTATCCGACCGGGTGGTCTCCTTGTTCTTTGATTGCGGGGGCTCTACGGCCTCCTCATCAAATTCTAGCTGTAGTTTTCGCTTCGGGTAGCTCTTTGTTCGGCGACTATCACCGTATTTGTCTGTGGTGTTGAGTACTTTGCTCCATCTTATTCTGAGCGCATCTTCCGCTGTTTTGAGCTTCTGCTTCTGCTTTTTCAGGCTATGCGCAGTGGCGACGAGCCTTTTGTGGAGGTTCTTCTGCTCCAGCAACTTGTCCGGCGTGAGATCATCCGGACTGGTATCTTCGCCGGGGACGGATTGTTTATCCATATTGTCCTGTTCGGATGGTTGCTCGATAGCATGTTCGTCGTCCACCGGTTCGCCCTGCTCTATGGCTGGGTCTGTATGGATGCTGTCTTTGTCGAGGCGGGATTTTGAGCGGCGCTTACGTCGCCGTTTTGACTGCTTTTCGAGGGAATGATCCCTCGTGGCATCCCGTTGTCCCTCGTCGTCGCTTCCTTTAGGTGTGTCAACCATGTATACATCGTGAGATGAGGTGGCTGTCCAGTGCCTTATAGGTGCTGGTTCATGCTTGTCTCCTACATTGTCGTCCATACCGTCGATGTCTTCGGAGTCGAAATCGAGCACATCATTTAAACTTTCGACAGTGGCTACGAAGTGGGTGGTGGGTGGGCTTTGAATTTCTTCGTCGTCCGCATCCCAACCTTGCTGACCATAATCCGGCCAGGGCTCTCCTGATAGAGAGACTTTAGTAAATTCAGGATGTCGCCAAAGGGCGAGTGCTGAAAGATGTCCGCGGCGGTGAACTCCATGATTGGCGCCCGATCGGATTCGATTGGCAGGGGCGCGGAAGGTTTGGAGTCCGGAGAGGAGTCCGGCACCTTGGAGTCACGAGCTTTGCAAATGACACGGTTGGTGTTCGGCTCAATCGCCATAGAGGTAGCAGCCCCCGAGGCGGTGTCCAGCCACCCGTCCTCGATCGGCGTAGTCGGCTCTGAGATAAGGGTTGGAGCGGACACTGGTGCGGCCTCCAGGGCACTGTTCGGCGGCAGAGTTAGATCATGCCCATCGTGACAGTGCGGCGCGCTTGGCTGTGGCTCGAACCCGTCGAAGATCAAGTCTCCGCGGACGTCAGCCGTGTAGTTCAAACTTCCAAATCCGACCTGATGGCGAGGGGCGTAGCTTTCAATCTGCTCCAGATGGCCAAGCGAATCGGCCCGCAGTGCAAAGCCGCAGAATACGAAGATCTATCCGGGGAGAAAAGTCTCACCCTGGACCGCATCGTTGTTGATGATTGGAGGAGCCATCGGGCCTAAAGATGACGACACAGAGGAACTCTCAATGAAAGCACCAACGTCGGTGTCAAAACCGGCAGATCTCGGGTAGGGGGTCCCGAACTGTGCGTCTAGGCGGATGGTAACAGGAGACAAGGGACACAATGATTTTACCCAGGTTCGGGCCCTCTTGATGGAGGTAAAACCCTACTCCTGCTTGAATAATATTGATGATATGGGTAGTACAAGAGTAGATCTACCACGAGGTCAGAGAGGCTAAACCCTAGAAGCTAGCCTATGGTATGATTGTTGTTCGTCCTACGGACTAAAACCCTCCGGTTTATATAAGCACCAAAGAGGGTTAGGGTTGCACAGAGTCGATTACAATGGTAGGAGATCTACATATCCGTATCGCCAAGCTTGCCTTCCACGCCAAGGAAAGTCCCATCCGGACACGGGACGAAGTCTTCAATCTTGTATCTTCATAGTCCAGGAGTCCGGCCAAAGGTGATAGTTCAGCTATCCGGACACCCCCTAATCCAGGACTCCCTCACTCTCCACGTACAATCATCTCCTGATTGTGTACGGGTCAACTTGCTAGGCCCACAAGTCAGCCTCTAAACCCGTGGAGGACAAATACAACCCATTTAAAAAAAATAACAGCCCATTCCATACGTTCAAACGGAAAGTTCAACATTCAGAGCAAAATAACAGGTCTGATCCACATATAGAGTACTGAACTTCCACGTTGACAACCATCATAGCCAAGTTAACTATCTACTCCCACTAATACTCTAGTATCGTACAAGTACTAACTTACTCTTAGCTAACTAGACGATGCCGGCCGCAATCTGTGGTACACGCTAAACGCCGGCACCGACGTCCTGCGCCTCGCCTCGGACTTGCAAGTGGTGCGATAGGGCGCGTTGCTCGCACGTGTTGGCCCTTTCCATGCCGGCGTGGTCCACCGAAGCTTCGGCTTCCAAACGGGAAACCCACTTGACGAGCTAGTAGTAAAAATCAGCGTCGCGAACGCGTGCGTGCCTGACAGCCTCCAGGGCTATTTGCCGGGCGCCGGCCTCCACGTAGTCGGCCCAGTTGCGGGCGCTCTGCTGGCGACTCAGAGCGTCGGTGCGCTACTGCTCCATGTCCCACTGGCGGCGCAAATCGGTGATACGCTACTCCTCCGCCAGGCGATCGCGCTCCAACAACTCCTGCTCCTCCGCCATGCGGTCGTGCTCCAACAACTCCTCGATCTCCGCATTGCCATCTAAAGACAGATAGAATGCCTCCTCCCTCCGTCTGCCTTCCGGTGAAAAACCGAACACTAGTTCCGCGCGGTGACCGCCTCCGGCGTTGCCTACCGCGGACGGGCGGGGGCATGGCGGACATGGCGAGCGACGTCGGGCCGGTGGGGGCTTATGAGGATATGGTGAGTTGGGTCACGGTGGCACCGGAGAAGGCCGGGAAACAGTACTTATAGGAGGAAGGTAGCGCGACGATCATCGGAATTCAATGCATAATGGCTTAGCACGCCAGCTTGCCGTGGAAAACTAGAGAAACTGAAATTATGACTGTGCCGTCCCGTCCCGTCTGGGTCGCACGCCGACATGGCGGTCAAATGAGTGCACTCGAATCATCTCCCTCCTTGTCAATAATGATTCCACGGATTTAAAAAGCCCGCAAAAATTAAAGCGTATCTTTTTTCGCATCAGTTAGCTGCCTTAATTACGGCCGGCTGCATGTAGGCACTCAGAATCGCTCACAGGTAGTACACAAAGCAGCATGCAACGAGTCGCAGTCGAGGGCACGCATGCAGCAACTTAAATCGCTGGAATTAATTAGGCTTAAACTTCTGCATGCCGTTAATTGTTGCCATGCCTTGGTCTTGCTGCTTTGCTCACGGGACTAATAAACCCGGACGGGGGGAGTACCTTGGTTGGTGAGAGGTTTGAATTAAGCCCTGCAAACCAGAAAGGAGGTACTAGTACGTGCGTGATCCGCTATTTATTCGTGTAGGATCGAGTAGGTCGTTTCTTGAATTGAGCCCTGCAAACCGAAAAGGAGGTAGTACGCGCGTGATCTGCTATTTATCCGTGTAGGATCGATAGTGTAGCTTGTTAGTTTCTTCAGAGGTAGGCATTTTTATCCGTGTAGGGTCGATAGTGTAGGTTTTCAGTTTCTTTAGAGGTAGGCATTTTTATTCAAAAAACTGCCACTTCGCATCTTGCGTCGCAAATAAAACTACCAGGAGCGCATATGTAGGCTAGCTAGTGATCGATCAGTAACTTGTAAACACTGAGCGAACAGAAATAAGTAACTGTTAGTGCATCTCAATGATTCACAGATCATATACAAATATGTAGCTCCAAAAGCAAAGATCAGCCACTTTGGATCTTGCGTCCCAACTAAAACTAACTAGTACGATTCCCATACATAAGATCAACATGTTAATGCATCTCAATGATTCACAGATCATATAAAAATATGTAGCTCCAAAAGCAAAGATCTAGAAAAAACATCTGTTCTTCCTACTAACATGGATGCTTTTCTTGGCCAACAGTTAGTACAGATTGAAAGACAAATTTGTTTGTGAAGTCTACAATTCCTCTTGCAAACGTAAGTGGTTTCACCAACAGCTGGAACCATGATAATGAACCACACATGATGGAGGAACATCCACTGCAATATGATTTGGTCTTCTCTCGATCACACCACGAGACTATTTTCGAAATACAAACTTTAACTTAGGAAAAATGATGCCCATTGTATAATCAGACCAAAGCAACGAAGCACCTAGTGTTGGCCAATAAATAGTACAATACTACTTTTCTGCAGTCCATGAAGTGACTATCCAATCTTTCTGTGTCTATTTTAAAATGGCACTGCATGCAGTGACTATACTATTCTCTTGTGCAGTACAACCAAAATTGCGGACACTTTGTTTGTTTGCCAAATAGCAACGGGAAGACATCTCTGTCTGCACAAATATCAAGCAGCTAGTAAACATATACCACACCATGTATTTTTGGTTTAAACATGTCTCTTCCGCTTAGCATCTGTCATGTTCTGCACTGGACACTCTGATACAGTTATGTTTTGCCGTGGACAATTTCATACTGAATTGATTTGCTGGTTCAGAGCAAAAATATAGCGCCTATTCTTCATCAGACCAACGATATCCATGTTCGTAGTGATGGAAGAGGTGAAATTGATACAACTGAAATTGAGCATCCAATCATTGATTCCTGTCCTGCACCTCCAATGTAGGTCCACCCTGCCAATAAATTCACATGTAAACCACTAGTATTACTATCTAATGACAGTACAAAAAGAGTAGCAAGATAGTATCAAACCATGTACCTTCATAATGAACAACTCATAGTGCCACCAATTGGATATAAAGGTTTGGAAAAAAACATGCTCCTAATGTTGAACCAGTTGGACTTTTTGTGCAGTTCCACTAAAATCGAGCATCCCTATTTGCATAGATATTGAAAGTGTGATTACTATAAAAGTGGCACTAGTTGAAGCATAGACTCACAAATATAAGCATTCCAATTTCTTAATGGGAAAAGGTAGCAAGACTGTTTCTAACCACCTGTTTGAAGGAATAAATAAAGCAACAGCGACTGATGTCAGGAAGGCATACATAGTTTTTCTGAAAAACTGAGCCATTCCTGACCTTTCCTCTTCTTTTAAGAAAATTTTGTGCAGTTCTACTAAAATAAAATGCCATCACCGCCTTGACAATTCAGTGACACTATACAAAAGGAAATGACTTAACATTACATCATGATGTCAGGTATGTAGTCGACAGTCATTAGAGACAAACATACACACCTCCTCTGATAACATAATGAACATTAATTTTAACAAAGTTGTGACTAGCTTTACCGAGATAATTTGAGTGAACTCTACACCCTCTATTCCTTAATATAAGACGTTTTCGCGGTTCAATTTAAAGTACCCAAATGTCTAGTATTTAGAAAAATAGGCAGTAGTTTTCTTGAGCACATATCTGGGAAAGCTTGCCACACTTTATTTATGTCCATACGCTAATGCAACACCATTCGAATACTACAAATATACACTAATCCAGTGGCTAGTGCAATAGTAGAGTAGTTAGTTTATTACAGGGTACAGTACAATGGTTTTACTGAACAGATTTCAATAAACTCTAGCACTGGAAGGTTTCTATAAGAATTAACAATACAAAATGTAAAGGTAACAAGTTTCAGCATTGGTATACTAGCTGTGCATGAGCATTAAACCAAATACAAAAGTCTGAAGGTAACTAGCATTATTAACTAATGACAGTATAAAAAATTGCAAACCATGTACCTCCAAGGTAAATATCATTTCGAACTCGGGGGGACCTTAAAAATTGCTATCCCAATCTTGATAATCAATCAAACATAAAAACTTGATCGAACGAATCAAGAGAACAGCCGGAGGAGGAGGTGCCCACTCTTGAACTTTCCTCTTGTCTCCATAATTGTTTGTGCAGTTTAACCAATATAAAATGACATCAGTGCCTTGGCATTTTGGTGACACTATACAAAAAAATTAACTTATCTCATGAAAGTGAGGTATGTAATCTATAAGCATTAACAGTGCAAAAATCTGAAGGTAGTAACAAGTTTCATCGTTGGTATACTGGCTGTGCAACAGCATTAGAATGCCTTAGCTGAAAAATCTTTAATACATCCACAATCAACAGCTAACCCTGAAATAATCCAGTGACATTAAATGGCATTGCTTAAATTTATCGGCGGCATTAGACTGAGAGCAGCATTAGTTAAATGTGGCATCACTTTAGCAGTAGCATTGCTTGACTTGACTGCTGGTGTTATACTAACAGCAAAAAAAGTGGCAATAAGAGCATGGGAGGCCCATTAAGATAGTGGGCGCACCAGTACGATGTACCTCCACGGACGCAGAGTGGTGAGGGAGGTATGGTTGCCCAGAGCAACAAATATCCAGGCAGCATATGTGGATTATGTCCCATTTTTGTTCTCTTTAGCCACCTTTTTCCTATGTGAGGACAACAAACCGATCGACCTGGTCATTCTCTATTGCGTTGTCATGCCTTTCTACCCTTCTTCAACCAAGAGACACGAGACTCGTTCCTTAGCTACTGATTTTCCCCTTTTCAACCTAGATGCGGGTTCGATGCCTACTCTCTTGGACAGTACAGTCTCCCTTCCTTTCCTTATTCAACCCAGACATGGATTAGTCTGCATGAAGTAGGGTTTCCTTTAATAGTGCAAATTATGCTTTTCGTTTGCATGGCCAGCAGAGCAGAGGATAACAAATTGGGAAGATGGTGGAGTGGAAAAAGATCCACATGCAACGACGTGGCAGATGGGGCAATAGAACAAGGGTATGGTTCGAAAAGAGGTAGCATACCTAAGGGTTGGCGGGAAGTGGATTCGCTTGTGGCCGTCGTCCTCCGCACACACTACGGTAGCGAGCTTGGGGACGGAGGCCATCCCGCGCGGGCGCTAGGTCTGAGAGAACGACCTTGTCGTTAGTGCGTGACCTCGCTCGCCGACGACAAGTGCGTCAATGCTGCACGTCCTTTTCTTCCCCAGCGGATCTGTGACCACCGGTGAGGAGGGAGAGAGGGGCTGTCTTTTTTAGATCTGGAGAGAGGGTGGTAGTGTGAGAAGCAAGTGGGCAGCCCTTAGCAAGAAAGCGCTGAAGCTCTAGCCTATATATCTTTTTTATACTAGTAGTACTGGAGGTGGAGTAGTGGTAGAGTAGTTTACATTTTCTCTGTGTACAGTACCAATTAGTCGTGCTTCAAAACTGAACGACATGCCATTAAAAAATAAAGGTCGATAACTAATGTGGCACCTCGGGCCAACGCGGCCAGATCGCATTTTGCATGAGAAATTACACACCATGTTTCATTGACATGTGGTCCCGTTCCAACATATCAGTGAGACGATGGCGAGTAGTAGGAGTATTTCCGAACCGACGTGTAGGCCGGGGCGCCTCTTCATGAACCGTAGCAAACTGGTAACGGTCCACCGAACCTTCGCCTTTCCCTCTCAATTTGGAACTGTTGTCGCACGCTCTTCCTCTCCCTCCTCCATTTTCCTTCAGCCCTTCACCCTTTCTTCTGCCATTGTTCGATCGTCTTCAACATGGAGGGAACAGGACGGAAATGACCCCGCTATTCTTGCCCCGATCTGAAAGATGACGTGGTGGAGGAACTCATGGCAGGTTCGTTCAAGCCCATTCTTGACTCAACTAATAACATCATTACAAGGAACCCAAGAGTCAAGGAGCAGTTTGATCTCCCCTATCCTCTTTGCCGTGACCCCGATGACTGGCGCCGGCATGACGGAGGCCTCGCCCTGTGCAAGTTGATGCCGCTTGATAATGATACGTATGATGTTAAGATGCCATCGCTTGAGGGCAATGCTTGGGCAGGCGCAAATGGAGATTGGGTTGTTTACATTGGGTCCAACTGCGAGTGGGTACTTGTGAATGTGTACACTCATGACCGGGTTCCGCTTCCAAAAATCTCAGCAGACTGCCTAGAGGTTGAGCACACCAGTATTGTACGCACGTTCAAATACAATCATGGTGACCGTCTTCTATGGAAGATAGCAATTTGTCGAGTTCCCAACCGCTCTTGGAATTACAACAACTATGAAGTTGTTGCTATCTTTGACAAGCTTGTTGCCGTCCTTGGTGGTTTGACTCAATGGATATTGCTCAAAAATCAGTTTCTGTACACGGATGAGTAATGTGATGCAATTCAATACGAGGGCCTTGTGTTTGCTGCCACCACTCGTGGCACTGTTTTTGCATGGCATCCTCATGTTTTTTCGTTTCTTATGCGAACATATCACGCATGCATCTCCGAGATGGAAAAGCGAGGCGAGGAGATACACGAAGATAGCTAGTGTGTGATTGTTTGCAACGGAGAGAGACACCCCTGTAGCACATGTCCAATAGAGGTCTGGCCAACAAGGAACAAAGGTCGAGAGGGACACATGGATGGCATGGACGCATGGGGAGGGAGAGAGGGTGTGTTTGTGAAAGTGCTAGTATCGACTAGAGGGGGGGTGAATAGGCGATTATTATGGAAGTCTTCAAAACTTGGAAGTTTCGAAGACAAACAATTGAAATGCCCTAATTGATATGCAGCGGAAGATAAACTACTGTAAGCAAACCATAGTCAAGTATGCAATGATGTGAAAGCACAGGACTAATAGCAGCAAGTAGTAAGGATCAGGATGGAAGATAGTATGAAGCCAATCAACGATAGTAGTCAAGCAATGAAGTCAAACAGGTACGACAGATAGGCAATGACTTCACGAAGACAAACTTAAGTAAAGGATGGAAAGGGATAGAACCAGTCACTTGTTGAAGACACAGGATTTGTTGGACCAGTTCCAGTTGCTGTGACAACTGTACGTCTGGTTAGGGAGGCTGAGATTTAACTCAGAAGACCGTGTCTTCACCTTATTCCCCTTGAGCTAAGGACACCCAGTCCTCGCCCAATCACTCTGGTAAGTCTTCAAGGTAGACTTCCAAACCTTCACAGACTTCGTTCACCGGCAATCCACAATGACTCTTGGATGCTCAGAACGCGACGCCTAACCGGCTGGAGGATTCACAGTCCTCAAGTGTAATAAGTCTTCAGGTCACACAGACAGAAAGACTTCAGTGATGCCTAACACTCTTTGGCTCTGGGTGTTTGGGCTTTGTCCTCGCAAGGATTTCTCTCTCTCAAAGACTTCGAGGTGGGTTGCTCTCAAACGACAAAAGCCGTGCACAAACTCTGAGCAGCCACCAATTTATGGTGTAGGGGGTGGGCTATTTATAGCCACTGGGCAACCCGACCTGATTTGTCCGAAATGACCCTGGGTCACTAAGGAACTGACGTGTTCCAGCGGTCAGATTTCAAACACACACGACAACTTTACTTGGGCTACAAGCAAAGCTGACTCATCCAGCTCTGGATAAGATTTGCTCTCATTGTCTTCGCTCGAAGACATAGGATTTGGGTTGAGCATCACTTCAGTCACTCTGACTTAGTTCACTTGGACCCCACTTAACAGTATGGTGGTTCCTATGACTCAACAAAGAAGAAAAGGAAACGACGAAACCACACAGTCTTCGCGCTCCATAGTCTTCACGTAATGTCTTCTCATGTCATAGTATTCAATATGAATATCTTCTCATACCACCATTGTCTTCAATGTCTTCATACATTTTTAGGGGTCATCTCCGGTAGGTAAACCGAATCAATGAGGGACACTACCTGCGTTATCCTGCAATTCTCACAAACGCATTAGTCCCTCAACCAACTTTGTCGTCAATACTCCAAAACCAACTAGGGGTGGCACTAGATGCAGTTACAATCTCCCCCTTTTTGGTGATTGATGACAAACTGGTTGAAGTTTTCAACGGGGGTAAAGTATGTGAAATTGTAAAGGATAGGGAATTGTCTTCATAAGCAGCAAGGGCTCCCCCTGAAGATGTGCATATAAGTAATTTGCTTTTGGAATGCAAATGCACATGGCAGGTTGTACTTGTGGAGATCCTCTTCAACTTATGAAGATAATTACATCATGCATGAGATGATATAACAAGTAGAATGACATGCATAATGAAAAATGGACGTCTGCAGAATGATCTAAGTGCGGAAGTTATCATTGCACATGCGGAATTTATCATCGCATCACAGTAAAGCAAATAAGTAGCAGACGACCATCAAGTTTAAGTGTTGCAACTCAAAGAACCAAATGTTTCAAAAGCAAGAGTTGTAAGCATGAGGCAAAATATAATGCAACCGCCCATATGAACCCGCTTGAAGACTATCAACTCATACGCTTCTCCCCCTTTTGTCAGTAAGGACCAAAAAGTTTTGAAGACATAGAGCATCTACTCGTCCTCATGAGTAGGTGAAGCAGCAGGGTTGTCGGTGTTGGTTGGCGGTGCAGACGTACTTGGTGCAGTGTTGATGCATGCAGAGGTAGGAGGTGGTGAAGTAGCATCATCTTCATCATCTATCACTCTGGCATTCACAGTTGCCGCGGAGGAGGAATATTCAGAGTCTTCAAGAGATGGAGTTCGACGTAGGACAGCAGTCCATGGAGGAGTGGAGTCGAACTTGAATCTTTCATTGAAGCAATCGTCTTGAAGATCTGCTTCAGCACTGAGCAGGGTCAAACTCTTCCATGATCTCCGGCAAGTTTCATGAGCCACAAATGCATTCTTGGTGGCAAGGTTTCGAATGCGATTTACATCCACCAAGAGGCTTTGCATCTATCTCTTGAGCCAATAGTGATTCTTATCTTGTTTCTGATGAAGTGCCACAAGAAGTTCTCGGTCATTGAGAACGCGAGAGCGCTTCCGAGGCCTTTGGGCAATGGTGCTTTCAGTGGCTTCAGTAGGTGCACGATGAGGCAGACGAGTATTTCCAGCCATTGGATAGATACGTGTTGCAACTTGGACGCCTTCAATGGGTTGAGTGAAGCTTTGGTGCTCGACATTCTGAAGACAAAGAGGCTTCTTGGCAGGGTCAGAGTATATGGCTTCAACTGACATATCAACCTCTGGTAAAAAGATCAGATGATTGCGAGCAGAGGGTTGATAGTTGACAGATGAGTGTCTCTTGATGAGGCGCATGACCCAAGGAGCATAGAACTTCAGACCAAAAAGATCAGATCCAGAAGCAGCAAGTTGCCTAATGAAGAATTCTTGAGTATTGAAGCTGATGCCATTGAGAATGTAAAAGACCAAAGTCTTCATGGCTCCTTCAAGCTTGGCCACTGATGAATGTCCTTTGATAGGCCATAGAGTTCGCCTGATAATATGATATATTGTGCGCGGCAGATACTCAAGGTCTTCAACAAAGAACTCTGTTGGATATTCAACGTCAGATGGCAAAGGCTTCATCATGCTCAACATCTGGCTCATGTTGGGTTCTGGCTTATGGAAGATGCTCTCCAATGCATTGCGGTGTAGTTGACAATCAGGTTCATATAGCTCTCCAGGAGTGGCTAGGCCTGTAAGCTCAATGATATCCAGAGCTTTGGCTTCATGATGAACATTTTATTTTTCGGTCATCCACTCGATAACCCATGTCTTGATATCTCTGTTGTAGCCGCGAATGTGTAGAGTAGCATAGAGTTGAAGCAATAGCTCTTCATTCCAGTGTTCTTTGTCTGTCACAAAGTTGAGCAGACCAGCATCACGAAAGCAATCAAGTGCTTCTTCTAAGCACGGCAGTCCAGCAATAGCTTCAGTGTCAAGGCGCATATGAGGGAAAATGCGCCCTTGATCATACAGAACGTAGGAGTAATAGCTTCGTTGTTGATAGCTCCAGAAATGATCTAATGATATCCTTGGCTTTGAGTAGGGGTTCTTGGCACTGTCAAAGAAGGTATTGTGGCTTTTGAAGCCATTAGCATTGAAGGACCCTGGTGAGTTTGCAGTGCCTGGAAACCTTGACAGTCTTGGCTTTGGCTTCTGGACCTGAGGCCTATGCACAACATGATAATCAAATTGAGGACCAGAGGCAGTAGGCGGAGGTACCAGAATGGGCCATCGAATAGTGGTTAGCTGACCATGACTGTATGCTTGCTCGATTGTATGGGGCCTTGGTGGTGGAGCAGGAGCAGTGGCAACAGCTGAGGCTTCAGGCTGCACAATAGGTGCTTCAGGAACAGTGGCCTCATTAGCTTTAGGCACACTAGTGGGTGCAAGCTCCACATTAGCTTCAGCCATGACAACGTCATTGGCTTCATTGGCGTTGGTGGTGGCAGCTTCAACATTTTCAACCTCCACTTTATGAACAGGAGGGTCGAACACTGGCTCGTTCACATCAGGAACAACTTCTTCAATAACTGGGGGAGTCGGGACATGTACGACTTCTTGATTCTCATCGGCTGATGCAGCCAGAATGTCTTCAGCAGCTTGGGCTTCAGACGCGGAGACATTCACAGTTGGAGTGGGTTCAGAAAATACTTGACGTGCAACAGGTTGGTGTTGCACTTCTCCTTCTGGAACGCTCGACAGAGGGACTTGAGGCCCTTGTCCTTTGCGAAGCCTGTGAAATGCTGGCAACGCCTTTGGAGATGGAGTTGGCTGGGCCTCAAAGTCTTCATCTTCTTCTTGCACGGGAGGTGTAGCTTGTTGTTGTTATTGGGGAGTACTGGGGGAGTCTTGTTGCTGTGGGTGATCAGCCCATGATGCATCCTGAGCAGTTGGCATCAGAGGACGACCAATGCTGATGAGTTCGCTGTTCGTAAGAACAGGCGATGATACCACATTGTGTTCAATCTGAGGAAGAACTTAATCATCTTCAACATTGTCATCGTGACCAATGTCTTCAGCAGTGGTGGGTTCAGCTGCTGGAATATCTTCAGCTTCATGAGCCTCTGTGGAAGCAGGCTCATGAACTATCATCCTTCTTTCTTGATGTTTTGACGCAGGGCGAACCACTGAAATGGGTTCAACAACTAAGGGATCTGTGGGAGCAGCCCTAGTCTTCTTGGTCTTGCGCTTCTTCTTGGAGGGAGCAGCATCAGAGGCTTCAGGATTCTTCCTCTTTCTGGCTTCAGCCTCAGCAGCCCTCGTCTTCTTCTGTTATGAAGCGGTTGACAGGACTTTTGGCTTCGAGCCAGTCATGCTGCTTGGGAAGATAATGCGAGGGGCTTCTTGGCTTGAAGGTGCAGGCTGGTCAGCAGAAAGCTTCTTCTTTTTCTTTGCAGCCATCCTGGGGTCAATGCCAGGACGACCAAGTGACTTGCGCTTCTCAGCCTCATTGTAGGCAAGCACACACTTGTCAGCCAAACTCTTCATGCGCTCACGAGAGCCTTGAGCTTCTTCACGCTTCTTAAGAAAAGCTTCTTTAAGCTCATGCAGCATGACCTTGAAGTTTCTGACGTCTTGCACGCTGAGCTTCGCCACATGCTTCTTGAACTGAGCCTTTTCATAGTCAATCTTGTTCTTTAGCTCAACGATGCGCTGAGCGAGAGCTAGTTCAGAAGCAATGGCGCCATTGAAAGAGACGCTGAGGCCAATGGGAAGCTGCAAATCTTCAAAGCTGAGATTGGGGGTGTCGAACCACTCATCAATGAAGTTGTGGATGATTGCCACATTGAAGAGAGGCAAGTTGTTGAAGATTTCTGCTTCTTCTTTGCTCTTGATCAGTTGCTCAAGGGCATCATCTGCAAGATCTTCGTTGCTGGACAGATCGATGGGTTCTTCATGCAGAATGGCAGCAAGAGTCAAGGTTTGATCAGTATGCCTGACAATTTGCTTTTTCTTCTCCGTCTTCTTGGAGATACGGGATTGATCTTCAGACTGCACACTGTCTTCAAGAGGTGCAGTGGCTAGTGGCTTTGCACGAGAAGCTTTTGGAGGTGCAACTGATCTTGAAGCCTTTAGTTTCTTTTGCTTCTGCGGCTTCGGAGGACGAGCTGGAGCTTCATCAGTATCAGCATCATTATCAGAATGATCTACTCTGGCACCCTGGACCAAGATGTAGGTGATGAGGCCATCAAGGTTGGAGAAGGGACCAATGACATTCGGTTCTGCATCACAGGATCCGTCAGCACGGGGAGCAGAGGGACCAGGGTTGAAGTCTAATCCCAATGACTTCTTGTTTTTCTTGGCCGAAGCCTGGGCGAGCTGAAAGTTGCGCTTGAAGAGAGCATCGTCACGACACCAGAGTAATGATGTGGGATCGGCGTTCTCAGGCTGAGGTCCACGGACCATGCAAGGATAGAAGCCTTGCGCAATAGCTTCAACTCTGTTCTTGGGTTGAAGGCCTCGATAGAGAATATCACCCCAAGGTCTCTTGATAGCATTCTTATCCGCATATTCCTTGGTCATAAACTTGTACTTGAACCATTCTTCAGCCCAATAGCGTCGAATCCATTGGATTCGAGTCTTGCGCTGATGATAAGTCTCTTCAGGATCTGTCTTGTAGAGCTCTGCTAGGTCATCAGACAGATCTTTGGATGTTCCTTCTCGGCGCTGTCTGCCACCCTTCCTTGCTGATTTTTCTGCAGCCATGAACTTCAAACTGAATGGCTTCAATATGTTCAAAGGCTTCAGAGACTTACGCTTGCTGGTCAAGCAGGAACTGGCTTCAGGAGAATTAATGTGATGCTGTAAGTATTCTGCAAACGAATGCAGACTATGAGAACCAAGGGATTCTCCCACGGACATGTACCTGTGACAGCATTAGAGATGCGAGGGAAGGGGAAGAGGTCATATGCATTCTCAGAAGATTTTGAAGATAAATCAGTTTGAAGACATTGACCTCATGATGCGAAGACATTCACTTATATGGGTGAGTTGGTTCCAGATTTGTACCAATCCGTGAATAAGTACAAGTGAGGAATCAAACTAGATATGAAATCTAAGTGAATAGACTAGGTAGTATGAGATGCAGACAGAATAGATCTAACATTGTGTAGGCAGAAACCACTTTTGGTAAATAGGATGAATCTTGAAGATCAAAAAGTTGGTAAAAATAGAGTTATAATTACCGCACGAAGAACTGCTAGATGAGATGAATAGGAGACCGAGCAGTTCAGCCCACCGTGCCCTAACTTGGCGACGGAGGACACCTACGGCGACGGCGGAGAGGACGATGTCCGCGGCCGGCGTGAGGACGGCGTCGGAGAAGTCGCGGCAGCTAAGCGCTTCGTCGCCGGCGTCGTCGAGAGCTAGCGGTGGCGCTAGGGTTTTGACGAGGTGGAGAGGTGGAAGAAGGATTTCTTTACCACAGGGGACAAGTATTTATAAGTAGGTGTGCGGCACAGCGCAATTACGCTGGTGCCCCTGGCGGTTCACATCTGAGGGGCACGTGGCAAGCATGCAACATACTCAGAGTTGTCCCACGTTCCCACGCCCGCCAGGCATGTCGGATGAGTTGTTCCGGCTTCTCCGGATTTCAACAATAAAGATAAGTCATTTAAAACAGATTTAATGTTTGTCTCTTTGCCTTCTGCTGACTAGGACGCAGAGAAGACATTTGACAGTTTCAATAGAATGCATATGATTTGGACAGATAGAGTTTGAGATAGAAAGCATAGAGAGGTTAGGGTCCGATCACATTCACTTAGTTCAAGGATTCAAATTGAAGACATAGCTATAAGTGAATGCTGTAGAGGACAGAACACTAGTATATATATATATATATATATATATATCAGAAAGCAATCAAATCATCATAGTGAAGAAAATCATGAAGATAAATTGAAACTGAAGACAAACCAAATGCGAAGTCATTGCAAAAATAACGCCATGAGTGAAACACTTCAAACAGAGAGATTTGGTGGTGGCATTACCCACCGTATAGGAAGTATTAGACCCAGACACGGCGCACAATTATCGTGGCGCTCCGAAGTCAAATTCCATGTTAATGTATTCACACTCAGAGTGTAAGTCTTCATTGATTGAAGATATACATTACTTCGTGTGTTGCACACCTAAGTCATCAACATGCATAAGTGTTAGGATGTGTGCCTGATCACAGGACATTGGAGGATTCCAAGATATTTAGCTCACACCATAACTTGCAAAACCTTTTCTCATCCAAGGGCTTTGTGAAGATATCTGCCAGTTGCTCTTCAGTGTTGACATGAATGATGTCGATATCTTTCTTCATGACATGATCTCTGAGAAAGTGATGACGAATTTCAATGTGCTTTGTCTTCGAGTGCTGGACTGGATTGTTATCTTGATGGCACTTTCGTTGTCGCAGAAGAGAGGTACTTGTTTCAGATTGATGCCATAGTCCTTGAGAGTTTGCTTCATCCATAGAAGCTGAGCACAACAGGATCCAGCAGCAATGTATTCAGATTCAGCAGTTGAGAGTGATACACAGTTCTGCTTCTTTGAAGACCAACAGACAAGTGATCGACCAAGAAAGTGACATGTGCCTGATGTAGACTTGCGATCCACCTTGTCACCAGCATAATCAGCATCCGAGAATCCAACCAAATCAAATTTTGAGCCCTTGGGATACCATAATCCGAGTGTTGGGGTGTAAGCCAAATATCGAAGAATTCGCTTCACAGCTAAGTGATGCGATTCCTTTGGTGCCGCTTGGAATCGAGCACACATGCAAACACTAAGCATAATATCTGGCCTAGATGCACATAGATAAAGTAAAGAACCAATCATGGAGCGGTATACCTTTTGATCGAACTCTTTACCATTGTCGTCGGGACCAAGATGGTGTTTGGCTGGCATTGGCGTCGTGTAGCCTTTGCAGTCTTCCATTCCAAACTTCTTCAGACAATCTTTGAGGTATTTTTCTTGAGATATGAAGATGCCATTCCTTTGCTGACGAATTTGAAGACCAAGGAAGAACTTCAGCTCACCCATCATGGACATCTGATATTGCTCTTGCATCATGTATCCAAACTCATCAGTATACTTCTGGTTGGTGCAGCCGAAGATTATGTCATCCACATATATTTGGCACACAAACAGTTCACCATCATATGTCTTCGTGAAGAGTGTGGGATCGAGGGATCCAGGTTTGAAGCCTTTGCTCTTCAGGAAGTCTTTGATCGTATCATACCATGCGCGAGGAGCTTGTTTGAGGCCATACAGTGCTTTGTTTAGCTTGTACACCATATCAGGATGTTTTGGATCTTCAAAGCCAGGTGGTTGAGCGACATATACTTCTTCTTAAATCTTGCCATTGAGAAATGCACTCTTCACATCCATTTGGTATAGCAAGTTGTTGTGATGATTAGCGTAGGCTAGCAGTATGTGAATAGCTCCAAGCCTAGCCACAGGAGCAAATGTTTCATCGAAGTCAATTCCTTCAACTTGAGTATATCCTTGAGCCACAAGACGTGCTTTGTTTCTGACGACTTGACCATGCTCATCTTGCTTGTTTCGATATATCCATTTTGTTCCAATAATGTTATGCTTGCGAGGGTCAGGTCGCTTGACAAGTTCCCAAACATTGTTCAGCTTGAACTGTTGAAGTTCTTCTTGCATGGCTTGAATCCATTCAGGTTCCATAAGAGCTTCAGCAACTTTCTTGGGTTCTGATATTGACACAAATGAAAAGTGCCCACAGAAATTTTTTGCTAACTGTGTTGCTCTTGAGCGAGTCAGTGGACCAGGTGCATTGATGCTGTCAATTATCTTCTCAATTTGTACTTCATTTGCAACACGAGGATGAACAGGATGAAGACTTTGCTCTTGCTGATCATTGTCATCATTGGAAGGATTGTCTTCGGTCTGAGCATTGTCTTCAGGTTGATTTGGTGCAGAGATGATAAGTTCCTCTTCAGGCTGTGCTTCAGAAGGCATGATTTCACCAGTTCCCATCAGCTTGATAGATTCGCTTGGAGGAGCTTCATCTAGTGTACTTGGCAGGAGTTCTCTTTGAGAACCATTGGTTTCATCAAATCTCACATCCACAATTTTGACGATTTTGTAGAGATAGAGGTTGAAGACTCTGTAGGAGTGTGAGTCCTTTCCATAGCCAAGCATGAAGGCTTCGTGAGCTTTAGGAGCAAATTTTGACTTGTGATGGGGATCCTTGATCCAGCATCTAGCTCCAAATACTCTGAAGTAACTGACATTTGGCTTCTTGCCAGTAAGGAGCTCATAGGATGTTTTGTTCAGAAGCTTATGGATGTAGACACGGTTGATGATGTGACATGCTGTATCAATAGCTTCAGGCCAGAACTTTCTTGGTGTCTTGTATTCATCGAGCATTGTTCGAGCCATCTCAATGAGGGTTCTGTTCTTGCGTTCAACGATGCCATTTTGCTGAGGTGTGTATGGAGCAGAGAACTCATGAGTGATTCCCATTGTATCCAGATAAATATCAAGTCCGGTGTTCTTGAATTCAGTGCCATTGTCACTTCTGATATGCTTGATCTTCACGCCATAATTGTTCATTGCTCGATTGGCGAAGCGTCTGAAGACATCTTGCACTTCAGTCTTGTAGAGAATTATATGAACCCATGTGTATCTTGAGTAGTCATCAACAATGACGAAGCCATAGAGACAAGCAGTTGTTGTGAGGGTGGAGTAGTGAGTAGGTCCAAATAAGTCCATGTGTAACAGCTCGAAGGGTTGAGATGTTGTCATGATTGTCTTCGAGGGGTGCTTTGCCCTAGTCATCTTCCCAGCTTCGCAGGCACCACACAAATGATCCTTCTTGAACTTGACATCCTTCGATGCCTATGACATGCTTCTTCTTGACGAGTGAGTGTAAGTTCCTCATGCCAGCATGCCCTAGCCTTCGATGCCAAAGCCAGCATTCTGAAGCTTTTGTGAGAAGACATACGGCAAGCTGTGGACCTGCTGAGAAATCTACCATGTATAGATCATATTTTCGATACCCTTCAAAGACTAGAGACTTGTCAGATTCCATTAGTACAAGGCAGCGATATTTTCCGAATAGCACAATCATGTTCAAGTCACAAAGCATTGAGACAGACATTAAGTTGAAACCAAGGGATTCAACAAGCATCACTTTATCCATGTGTTGATCCTTTGAGATTGCAACTCTACCTAGACCCAATACCTTGCTTTTACCAGTGTCAGCAAATGTGATGTGACTCTTGTCGGATGGACGTAAGGTTGAGTCCATGAGAAGACTTCGATCACCAGTCATATGATTTGTGCATCCACTGTCCATAATCCATTCTGAAGCTTTTGGTGATGTACCCTACAGTGCAGTTAGGAGGATAGGCTTCACAAGAGTGTTGTGAAGCATAAGCATTTGGCACATATAGGGATTGTCACAGCTTAGATCAAGATTAGGATACATAGTATGACAGGTAAGCGATTCAGATGTGAAGTATATAGAATGACATTTTATCATGCGTCCTTAATGTGTTTTAGGTCCCCAGCAATAGCATCGGACGCCTTGATTGCAGGCTGGAGACCTTTCTCTGCAAAAGAAAGTTAATTCTTCTTCGCCACCCACATTTTCAGGGGTGGCTTAGAAGCAATGAGTCTAAGTGCAGCATCTGAGAATTTGGCTTTGGAGCCCTAGCAAATAGCCTTGCAGGAGATGAATGATACTCATATGAATAAGCAGAAAAGTTCTTAGTCCTATGAACATAGCGGTTCGAAGACACACGCTCATATTCATAGTCTGAGTATGATTTCCCTGCAAAACATTAGCGTTAGGGTGACTCAAGTGAGTCCTGTATCTGTATGAAGCCTTTGCGCCATATGAAGCCATAGGTCTGGGGTTTATCTTCTTCCTTGGTGGTGTCATGACGACATTCACATGAAGATTTTCAATGTACTGCTTAGGTACCCAGATCTTCTTCATAGGTGGTCCATTCCTGCAGTTAGTACCAATGTACCTGGCAAACACTTCACCATTCTGATTCTTGAACATCTTATAGTTTGCATCAAAGGATTCATCAATGATAATAGGATTAGCACAGGTAAAGCCAGATAAAGTGGATGGATATACTGAAGGTTCCTTTGCAGCAACCCATGTGGTTTTGGGGTACTGCTCAGGCTTCCAGTACGAGCCATCAACATTCATTTTCCTCTCGAACCCAACACCCTCTTTCCTAGGGTTTCGGTTCAGAATCTGCTTTTTGAGGACATCGCAGAGTGTCTGATGTCCTTTCAGACTCTTATACATCCCTGTTTCAAGCAATGTCTTCAACATAGCATTTTCATCAGCAATAGCAGTGGTATCCTCCGCAGAGGGGTTAGTAACCACATCAGTAGGTGAAGACAATGAAACAGTAGCAGCAGTGGAACATTCAGCAACAGATGTAGCGTTATCACGCTCAATGCATTTTAGACATGGTGGTTCAAATTTTTTCTGTGTAACGCTGATGTGTTGAGCAAGTAATGAATCGCGCTCCTTCTGAAGATCTTCATAATCCACTCTTATCTTTTCAAGGTCTAGCTTTCTTTGAAGACATTCAGAAGAAAGCTTCTCATGATCAGACAAGAGAGCATTATGTTGATCTTGAAGGGCGTCAAACTTGGAATGAAGTCTCTGAAGACTCTCAGCCAATGCTTTTGACTGATCCATTTCTTCGCCCAACATATCATCGCTCTTACTAAGCATGTCTTGAACCTTTTCCAAGACTCTTTGTTGTTTAGTGGCAAGGGAAGCAAGCTTGACATAACTGGGGCCAAATTCATCACCTGATTCATCATCGCTAGATTCAGAGAGGTAGCATTCAGTTACCTTATCACCCCTTGCCATGAGGCATGATGAAGATGATGGCGATTCAGGTGCAAAGGTCATCTCCTTAAGAGACTCCTTGTAGTCCTCAAACCAAGGATCATGACGAGTACGATGACCTTCATAGACCTCAGAAAGCCGGTCCCAGATTAGCTTCGCGTGATTGAGGTGCATAACATTCCTGAACTGATTTCGGGACAGATGAGAGCAGATGACATCCTTCGCCGTAAGGTTCAGTAGAGTGTACTTGCGAATGTCATCGGCCTCAGCCATCTTGCATAGATCAGTGAGGCCAATCTCAGTGACGGTCCACAGTTCGCTATCCATAGCCATGAGTCGCTTCTTCATCATGGCCTTCCATCGGGGATACTCATGACCGTCAAAGGTGGGGCAAGATATGTTCCTCAATCCTGCAGTCGACATAGCTAAAACTCCAGGTGGTTAAACCGAATCACACAGAACAAGGGAGTACCTTGCTCTGATACCAATTGAAAGTGCTAGTATCGACTAGAGGGGGGGGGGTGAATAGGCGATTTTTATGAAAGTCTTCACAACTTGAAAGTTTCGAAGACAAACAATAGAAATGACCTAATTGATATGCAGCGGAAGATAAACTACCATAAGCAAACCATAGTCAAGTATGCAATGATGTGAAAGTACAGGACTAATAGCAGCTAAGTAGTAAGGATCAGGATGGAAGATAGTATGAAGCCAATCAACGATAGTAGTCAAGCAATGAAGTCAAACAGGTACGACAGATAGGCAATGACTTCACGAAGACAAACTTAAGTAAAGGATGGAAGAGGATAGAACCAGTTGCTTGTTGAAGACACAGGATTTGTTGGACCAGTTCCAGTTGCTGTGACAACTGTACGTCTGGTTAGGGAGGCTGAGATTTAACTCAGAAGACCGTGTCTTCACCTTATTCCCCTTGAGCTAAGGACACCCAGTCCTCGCCCAATCACTCTGGTAAGTCTTCAAGGTAGACTTCCAAACCTTCACAGACTTCGTTCACCGGCAATCCACAATGACTCTTGGATGCTCGGAACGCGACGCCTAATCGGCTGGAGGATTCACAGTCCTCAAGTGTAATAAGTCTTCAGGTCACACAGACAGAAAGACTTCAGTGATGCCTAACACTCTTTGGCTCTGGGTGTTTGGGCTTGTCCTCGCAAGGATTTCTCTCTCTCAAAGGCTTCGAGGTGGGTTGCTCTCAAACGACAAAAGCCGTGCACTAACTCTGAGCAGCCACCAATTTATGGTGTAGGGGGTGGGCTATTTATAGCCACTAGGCAACCCGACCTGATATGTCCGAAATGACCCTGGGTCACTAAGGAACTGACACGTGTTCCAACGGTCAGATTTCAAACACACACGACAACTTTACTTGGGCTACAAGCAAAGCTGACTCATCCAGCTCTGGATAAGATTTGCTCTCATTGTCTTCGCCCGAAGACATAGGATTTGGGTTGAGCATCACTTCAGTCACTCTGACTTAGTTCACTTGGACCCCACTTAACAGTACGGTGGTTCCTATGACTCAACAAAGAAGAAAAGGAAATGACGAAACCACATAGTCTTCGCGCTCCATAGTCTTCACGTAATGTCTTCTCATGTCATAGTCTTCAATATGAATATCTTCTCATACCACCATTGTATTCAATGTCTTCATTCATTTTTAGGGGTCATCTCCGGTAGGTAAACCGAATCAATGAGGGACACTACCTGCGTTATCCTGCAATTCTCACAGATGCATTAGTCCCTCAACCAACTTTGTCGTCAATACTCCAAAACCAACTAGGGGTGGCACTAGATGCACTTACAGTTTGTGATAGAGAGATCCCCTCGAGATCGTGAGGGGACTATATGGGTGGGAGATCGAGGGAGTGTGTGCGCGATAGAAAGATGCCCCGAGAGAAATCGAGATAGACCATGCACATGTTTGTGATGGAGACTAAGATTAGCCAGTCATATACATATAGGGGGGACTGCGTGTGCCTACAATTGAGTGAGAGACCATCATACTTGGCTAGCTGGGCATGATATTGTGTATGTGTGTGTGCATGTGAGATGGGGGAGAGAACGAGGGAGAGAGATAGAGTTTTAGATGGGCCTATCGAGTGCGAGTGAGGTATGCATGTGTATGTGTGACCCAGGTGGATGGAGAGTTTGAGAGAGGGGGGGAAGAGCTCCGAGACGACATAGTGGTGCGTGAGAGAATTACGGGCAAAGAGCCAAGGAATTTGTGTGCGTACGATGAGTGCACCCAAGATATCTAGCTTGGACTAGCTAAAGTATCATACATAGTGTGCGAGAGAGACCTATAGATGGTGTATATATATGCATGCGAACTAGAAAGACCCCCCCCCCCCCACACACACAAAGAGAGAGAGAGAGAGAGAGAGAGAGAGATGGAGAGAAAGGGAGAGGGACTAACAAGGTTTTTGTGTCGGATGCGTGCGACAGAATTGAAGATTGTCGGCGGGAGAGAGAGAGAGAGAGAGAGAGAGAGAGAGAGAGAGGGAGAGAGAGCGGGAACAGGAGTGCGGGAGAGGGGGAGGTCGCGTTTTATGCATCAAAGACTAATATGAACCATGTTTCGATAAAAACTTGCATTCAAATATTTAAATTGGAAAACATGTTGTCTGCAATCCACACATGAATGGATATATGCGTATATCAAACAAGTTCATTGATTTGACTTTCAACATGTTCATGGAGTACTATAATACTGTACAACATGCTACTCGATTGAGGTGTTCAATTTTGGATTTAGTTCACTATTTTGACCTACTGAACGAGCTATTTCATTGAATCGAGATATTTAATTTTGGGTTTGATTCGCGTTTTTGAGTGGGTCAACTATTTGTCATATAGTAAATCGCTAGCAACGAGCATGTAAAAACACATTACTCCCGAGCATCATCTCTCCATCTAAAAAAGAAGTGGCAAGCTAATATTTCAAAATTTGATTCGAATCAACTTGGTAAGGTAGACGTGGATGCTCGTTCTCCCAAAATTTGAATGAACCGTTAAACATCCTCTCTGCTCGGTGGAATTCGCCCGAGAAAATAAATGGGAGATGCGAAATTACTGACCTATGTGGGACACGCATCAATTGGCCCGTTGTACATTGAGGGTAGGTTCGTAACTTCATCCAAGCGCCTTCTCCTCGGCAAAAATGACATGTGCCGAATAATTCATAAACCATGGTCGGCAAAACACGCTCTCCTCGCCCAAAATAGCTCGCGCCCACTATTTCAAAACATGCTCTCCTCGCCCGAAATCGCTCGCGCCCACTATAGTTCAAAACATGCCCTCCTCGCCCGAAATCGCTCCCGCCCACTATTTGGGGAGAAGCAAAGTTAATCTACTATCACCGACCCTCAGTACACAGACCCAAGCCGAGAAGCCTATAGGCAAGGGTAGAACTATAACTCCCCCTCACATTTCAGACAAATGCGTCCGTAAGACATGTTTCCACTCCCCTCCCAATTCCCCCCGCCCCCTGCCCACCCCCATTCATACCTCGTGGGCGCCAAATCACCTTCTCCCCGGGAAGCTCCCTTCTCTCGAGCTGCGAAACCTCAGCCCTGCCTCCATGGCACCCACCCTCCTCCCTAATGCCGGAGACGTTGTCCATTTGCCATCATGCACTGGGCTGTGTGCCTCTTACTCCGCGCTGCTGGTGCTGCCACGACGACGGCTGCGTGAACTGTACCGGAGCCGATTCACCCCCGCCGTTGTTCACAGCGCCAGAGCGGCTCCTACTTTGGATCCGTCCAGAGTCCTGGTGCTGCTTCCGCGTAGCCGTCAACCGTCGCGGCATCGCTCTTTCCCTGCCGCCGGTCGTCACCGCAACCGCGCCAGCCTCACCGACTCGGCAGCTGGACCTGCCTAATTCACCATGCCGCAGATAGGTCGCACCCTCATCACAAATCACTTTATTTAGGCGTCAGTTATCTGAATTTTTATTCTGGGCCAATCGATTCCCAATGGGAAGCAGCACCCCTCGAGGCAGCGGAGCTCCTAGGCTGCCGGTTGGCTGGTGTCTAACGTAAGGGTGCGGGGCCGCAAGTTCATCGTGGAAGCAACGCTTAGATGGCTATCTTTTAGAGTTTCGTGGGTTGAAGGTACTACCGCCGCCGGATCTGGATGACGGGGAGTCTTTGTGGATTGGCCCGGGGGCGGCGCAACCACGGCAGTGCGGTGGGGCGGGGAGCGGGGTTTTGGCCGGGGCCACGGATGGCGGAGGCAGGCTGCTCTACCGTTGGTCGTTGGCTCTTCGGGGAATATTCCAAACAGTGTCAACCCTGGAGGCACAAGACGGCCATCAAGCCATCCGGCATAGATCGGACTGTACCAAAATAAAATAAAATCGTGTTCAGTCAACAGATGTGTGACCACTCTCGTACCTTGCTGTTGATCTCTTAGTGTATTTCTTCAGATCAAACAGATATGTCGTTCTTAACATTATGCGTTGTCTGCATCTTCAGACACACCATCTTCCGACTCACCGCAGCTGCTCCAACAAGGGAAGCATACACCAGAAGGGAGCTATAGTCCCCACTCAACAGTTCCCTGCATCGAATGCGCGTGCCTGACATGGACAGCCACAACAACTACAGGGCCATCGACAAGCCAGCACATGATGCTCACTCCTATGGATGGCAGCCAGATAGGTTGTACCCTCATCTTACTTGTGTGCAACATTTATGGCTTTGTTATTCATCTAAGCATGGAAAATAGATCATCGCATTTCACTGTATATTCATGTTGATCTCTTACGGGTCTTGTTCAGGAGTTCACGTTGTTCCATAGTTTAGCTAAGATACTTGTTCTTTAGGTAACGCTATTCCATAGTTATCATCCATCAGCCAATGCTATCCCATAGGCTGGTGATTCACTACAAAAAAAGACACATCCATGACATTTTGGGCCGAACGAATTTTTTTTTTCTGTCATACATATGACACTTCTATGACGATAATTGTGACAAAACCCGGTATCATCATAGATGTGGTGGGCTCCTACTTCTATGACAAAAAATCATGACAGAAAATGGGCTTTTCGTCCTGGGCGGGCTGGAGACGCAGCTGCATGACATTCTTTGGGCCGTCCATGATGGAAAAAACCGTGGTAGAAGCGAGGGGGAGGAAAATTTCGGGGAGTTGCCAGTTATCGTGGGAGGTCGGGGGTGGAGCGATGCGCGTTCCTCTCGTACACGTACGCGCGTGTGTGTGAGGCGTTGGCTCTAACTGAACCTGCGCGATTGCACTGCAGGCTACGCGTTACTGAACCCGAGCGATCGATCGATGGCTGTTAACTGAACCCGATGGAGCGATTCCTTCGCTACTACTGCTAACTGAAGCCGATTGATTGGATGAACAGTGAGCGTTGCGGGGGGGGGGGGGTGGATGAACAGTGCGCGGTGGCGTTGCCTCTGCATGAACAAGAACCCGTGGTGTGGAGGGCTGGATGAACAGTAGACGGTGGAGGGGTGGCCGTGGAGGGGTGGTTGAACAGGACCCCGTGGTGTGGAGGACTGGATTAACAGTAGACGGTGGAGGGGTGCCCGTGGAGGGGTGGTTGAACAGTAGCCAGTGGAGTAGCGCGCGGTGGAGGCTGGATGAACAGGAGCCCGTGGAGGCTGGAGGAGGTCGACGGTAGCCCGTGGAGGCTGGAGGAGGTCGACGGTGGAGATGAGCAGTATCCCGTGGAGTCCCGTTTTGCGGTACGCCACACCCCTCCCGACGAACAGGACCCCCGTTTCGACCGTAGCGCTCCAACACAAGTCCGTTTCGTCCGTTTTGCTATACGCCACACCCCTCCCGATCAACAGGACCCCCGTTTCAACCGTAGGAGGTCTGTTTCCTCCGTTTTGCGGTACCTCACACCCCTCCCGATCAACAGGACCCCCATTTCGACCATAGGAGGTCCGTTTCCTCCGTTTTGTGGTACGCCACACCCCTCCTGATCAACAGGACCCCGTTCCAAACATAGGAGGTCCGTTTCCTCTGTTGTGCGGTACGCTAGGCCTTGTTTCCATCGCCTGTTCCGTCCAAGCCCTCCCGATGAACACAACCACACATTCCGTTCTGACCCAGCAGGTTGGCTCCCACGCGTTCCATTGCCTCCCGATGAACACGACACATTCCGTTGCCTCCCCATGAACACGACGCATTCCGTTGTCTCCCCATGAACATGACGATGACGCTGTTTCTCCGTTTCGACCCAGCAATGTACGTATGCGCGAGTAGGCGTTCGTGACCCTGCCTGTATGTACGTACGTGGCCGTATTTTCTTTCTTGCACCCTCGCCGCTGTATGTACGTGTACATGCTACGTGCGCGCCTCTACTACGACACGTGCGCGCCTCTACATCCACCAGTATGTACGTACACGTTCGCGACCAGAATGACAATGCTACGTATGCTTCGACCAGGTGGGTCCCGACTGTCAGGCACTTCCTTGCCTGCGAAGATGTAGCTGGTGGGTCCCAATAGTTAGGGGGGCGAATCGTTTTGTTTTTTTGCCTGGATGCACTTCCTTGCGTGCGAAGGTGTAGCAACTGGGTCGCAGCAGTCAGGAGGGCGAATCGTTTTTTGCCCAGATGCACTTCCTTGCGTGCGAAGGTGTAGCTGGTGGGTCCCAGCAGTCGGGGGGTGAATCGTTTTTTTCCTGACGCACTTCCTTGCGTGCAAAGATGTAGCTGGTGGGTCCCAGCAGTCAGGGGGGCGAATCGTTTTTTTTCGGACGCACTTCCTTGCATGCGAAGATGTAGCTCATGGGTCCCAGCAGTTAGGGGGCGAATTATTTTTTTCGCGAAATACGGTGGCCCGTCCGGTGGGTCCCCGCTGTCAGGTGGAGGAATAATTATTTTGCGCGTAATAAGGAGGCACTTCCTTGCGGCTGCCGTGGACCCAGCTGTCAGCCTCTCCACGTACAGTCCACGTCCGATGGAAGTCGTTCCTTGACCACGTTGACCACGCCGCGCCGAGAGCACCACGGTGGTGGACGACGGCAAGGCCTAGGAAGGGGACGACGCGGAGCCGGGGAAGACGCGGCAGTGGATGCACACATGGAGAGGAGTACAAGGATTCACTGGTTCGGCTGCGCTGTCGCCGCCGCAGAATAACAGGGGGTGTGGGTGAGTGGAGGGATGGCCTGGCTAGCGGTGGGAGTAGTAGGGGGCGGTGAGGCCTCCGCGGCAACACAGCCTGCCACGGGAGGCAGGAGCAGGAGGCACGACCGGCGCTGCTTTGGGCGGATGGAGCAAGAAGACCAGAGGTTGAAGAAGCACGACGGCCGTTGGATGGACATCGTATGGTCACTGCAGCTAAATTGTTTATATTGACTAAGTTGACAAAGCCCTTGGTACGTCAACTTAGTAGGCCCACAGGTCAGCTCCCAAAACGGTGCGCCCCAGATGTCAGGGGGATGAATCATTTTTTGGGCGGGTGAAGCTAGAATATCCGAGATTGAAGAAGAAGCACGGCATCCGTTGGATGGACATCCAACGTCCACTGCTTCTAGAACCGTGTGTTGACTATAAGTTGACAAAGCCTTGCATACCCATCAACTCTGTTTTTAGGGGACGCGTCAACTTAGTAAGGCCAGAAGTGTGTGGCGGAGAACTTATAGCCCATTTGAGATTTGTAAGAATGTGTAACCCATTTTTGAATTCTAATGGAATTTACTACAACCCATTTACAGTTTGTTAAAAGTACAACCCATTTCAACCAACCGTTCAAAACAGAATTCAATAAAATTTCCCACATTTTGATGGGATCCGGATTTTTTTATCCCGAAATTTCTAGTCAGATTAAATACAATTTCAATATAAATTTATATTGCATAAAAATCCAACGAAACATTCCGCTTGCAACAATTAATGAAAGTAAAATTTTCAATATTTCAAAAATAATATTTTATAAAGTAATCACTGTTTGGTGCATTTTTTTATAGTTACTACCCAGTTTTTATAATTACATACCATTTATTATTTCTTAAAGCCCATTTTCTTGTTAAGCCTAATGCATCCCTCCTAGGAAAGATTTGCAGCCCAGCGGGGCGGAGAATAACAACTTGACCTTGCATGGGTATTCCTAAAAAAAGTATAGCTGGGCTAGCCATTTTCAGCTTGAAAAAAGTTAATATCTGGGCTGGATATGTAGCCTGGGCTAGACGGGCCATAGCCCGCCCAGTTAATACCTGCGGTGATGTTTTCGTTGTTGTTCAGAGGAGAAAAATTAATATCTGGGGTAAACATCAAAAAACTCTGCAGTGCTCACACCTCAAAAACACAAATACTGCTCGAGCTGCTTGGTCCCAGCTGTCGGCCGCTTCTTGTGCAATTCTCTCGTTTATTGACTACTCCCTCCTTTCCGGTTTATAATGCTCAATTCAAAAATCTCACCAATCAAGGTAGATGGCGAGTGGTGGAATACTTTTTCTAGTTTTGCAAAAGCACCTAATTAATGCTCTTGTTATCCTCAAAAAATTATGTTTATCAATGCATTAATTGCAATGCATGCATGCATAAAGTACATGCATTGGTCAATTTTCTCTTAATACTTGCATGCAATGATTTAATGCACCTTGGAATCTGAACATGTGATGGAAAACAACCAAATTGAGCCATATAAAATGGAAAAACTAAAATTTTGAGATAAGCCCTATAAACCGGAAAGGAGGGAGTACATAGGTTGACAATGGTGTGGGACCGTGATGTCAGGAAACCAGGAGGAAGCAAAATAAATTATAGTTATATATATATAATAAGGAGGCACTTGCGTACGTGAGGCTATGGACCTGGTGGGTCCCCATTGTCATCCTATCCAAGTAAAGTGATCTCCTCGCCCGCGCGCGCTTTCCGCCCGAAACAGTCAGCGCCGGCCGCCCCGCTTCCCGGTGCAGGCGATTGCTCCACCTTCAAACGACACAAGTGCCATCCGTCCATCCATCTGCCGCACACATTAATGATACGCGGTTGCCGAGGCGGCTACTCCGGCGCCACACGTCTGTCCCTCTGCCCGCCCACCATTGCTATATAAACTGCTGCGCCGGCCATAGCCGCAGTCATCCGCATCCGTTCCCTTTCTCTTGTCCACACCACTACTGCCCACCATGGCTTCCTCGCGCTCCGGCGCTCTTCGGGACGGGTGGACGACGAACCACAAGGAGATAGCAGCCATTGCTGCCGACCAGCTGGCTGACAGGCAGCCGGAGGACGACGATGTCCCAATGGAGAACATGGTAGTCGATGATCCGGCGCCAACCCCCTCCTCCGCGCCATCCTCGCTGGTGCATTGCACCATGACCATCGGCGAGGCTCGTGCCCAATATATGGACGGGGTGAGGCAGATGCGTGAGGAGCAGTTCCGGGAGGCGCAGGCCGACGCCGCCTACAACCACCATCTCCTCCAGGAGCACCTGCAGGCGGTGGAGCAGATCGCCGCGAAGCGAGCGGAGCAGGAGGCGCTGCTCGACTTGTACCGCTCCGCCCGCAAGGGCCGCCTTGAGCGCTGGCGGTACCGCATGCGGGTGGCGGAGGCTGCGGCCGCCTACAAAGAGGCTAGCAAAGAGGGCGATGAAGCGGGCGAGGCGCTGTTTGGCGAGACCGAGGACGAGGCAGAGGACAATGCCGGCTCCAACGAGTCCCCGCTCCGCTAGCGTCGACGACGCCCCGCGGCGCCAACAACGAGGCAGAGGACACCGCCGGCTCCGTCGAGGCCCCGCGGCGCCAACAACGAGGCAAAGGACACCGCCTGCTCCGCCGAGGCCCCGCCCCGCCAACAACGAGGCAGAGGACATCGCCGGCTCAGCCCAGGCCCCACCGTGCCGGCAACGTGGGGGAGGATTTCCACCGCTTCGCTGAGGCGCCCCCCGCCGGCAATGAGATAGAGGCATCGCTGGTTCCACCGAGGCCCCGCCCCGCTGCCAACGAGGCCGCGCCACACAGAAAATGTCGTGGATTTGTCACGGTAGATGTCCTAGTGAAAGGACTTAGTCGTGGAGCCATCGCTACGGGTTAACTCGAAGGGGTTAAAGCGGACACAAAGACACGAGGGTTTATACTAGTTCGGCCCCTTCGATGAAGGTAAAAGCCTACGTCTAGTTGTGATGGAATTGATGTGGTCTCGATGGCTAGGGAGCAAACAAGCTTTGCCTAGGCTCGAGTTGTAGTTGTCTGTCTTGAACCGTCGCCGGGTCATCCCCTTATATACACGGGTGACGCCCGTCGGTCCATAGAGTCCCAACCGGTTCATACTCGTATCCCGGTTGGTATCTCTCTATTCCTAACTTACAATACAAGTTATACATCAGGCCGGTTTACGGCTACAGGTTCCAAACCGACTACAGGCCTTGGGCCTTCATCTGCTTATACTACTAATGAAGTTAACCCGGCCCAAGTAGGCCGGTTCACGCCCAGTGGTAATATCCCCAACATTAGGCCCCAGATTGATTTGAACTGGTTCATGTCAATCCTTCACAAAATCTTTGTCTTGGACATCTTCTGGTAATTGGTAAACCGCCATGTCGTCATCATTTCTGGTTGCGGTAAACCGGCATGACGTCATCACGAGGCTATCATTTATGACGCCCTCCTTTATTAATAGCTCTGTGACATCCAGGCCATCAGCTCCACTTCCAAAAATTTAGCTCCTGGATTCGCGCGCCTGACCTACGTCTGTTGCCTTATAAATAAGACCGAAGGGTCATTTCCTTTTCTTCCCTTCGTCTCTTCTTCTTCGTCTTCCTCGCGTCGCCAGCCTTGGAGCTCCGCCGCCGCCGTCGACCTCTGCATCGTCTTGGGCCGCTGCATCAACCTGAACGCACCAGAGTACTGCGGCATCCTTCCGCGTCTTCTTCGTTTCCGGTAAGCCTTCTTCTCTTCTTGACCTAGATCTGTTCTTAGGGTTTCATGTTCGCGCCGTGTTTGTCACCTGTTCATACTCATACCCCGACTCTTGAATGAATATGTGAACCCCTGCTCTGTTTAATAGTAATCTTTTAGCATCCGCATGTAATTTCACACCTAAGTCCATAGATCTCACGTACATATCCGCTCATTGGTTCACTTCCGTTCTGCCTCACTCTTTTGAGTATTTTCTGTTTTTCTGAGCTTGCTTTAGATCCACTACTGCAATAGGATCTTGTGAAACCTGTTTCTGCATACTTAGCCATCCACAACTTCGATTGCTTCCGATGTTTAGATCAGGCGGTTTAACTTAATATAGAAAAAGTTAGTAAACCGGTATACACCATTAGTCCCCTTGTTGAACCGCCAGAACCCATATGATGCCACTTCATAGAAATCCGGTTTATGTGTACTGCCTCCGGTTTAACATTTGCTCATATCAGCACCTTCTTTTATCCAACATATTCTTGAACCAGAATCACCTATTTCTTGTAGATCTCACCATGGCCAAACAAGTATATGAGTGCAATTGGGTTCCTTCTCGCGTCACAGAAACTCAGTTGGATGATTTAGTCCTGATCGGCGCCTTAGACAGCAAAGACACGATCCACTGGAGGGTTCCTGGTGATGAATGTCCTCCCACACCTCAAGAGGGGGAGGTTGTGGTCTTCGCAGATCATTTGGCCCGGGGCTTCAAACCGCCTGGTTCAAAGTTTTACCAGGATGTATTAGCCAATTTTCAGCTCCATCCGCAAGATATTGGCCCCAATTCTGTTACCAACTTATGTCACTTCCAAGTGCTATCTGAGGTATATCTTCAAGAGGAGCCTTCAGTCGAATTGTTTAGAGACTGCTTCCACTTAAATCGCCGCACTGAATTTACTGACGGCCCCAATACCGAATTGGGCGGTATGGCAATTCAAAAAAGAAAAGAGATCACTTATCCCCATGTCAAACTACATACTCACCCCAAGGAGTGGAATGCAACTTGGTTTTATTGCAAAGACACCTCCCCTGACAATGAAAATCCCTTGCCTGGCTTCTGTCCGGAGCGGCTCAGCAACACTCACCCCTTTCCACAAAGATTAAGTGCCAAGGAGAGAAGTAAATATGCTCCGCAACTGTCCAAACTCCGAGCCTTTATGGCCAACGGTTTAACAGGAATAGACCTTGCACGCTGTTGGATATCATGGAGCATACTGCCTCTCAGCCGGCGCTCTAGTTTGATGTGCATGTATACTGATAGCGTCGATGACGCACTCCGACACACTAAAATCCAACTCTCTGATGATGAAGTCACAGATTCTGTGAAGAAGATGTTGAATGAACCGGAGCACCTCTGCGCTCAAACCGGTCTGCCTCCTTACTGCGCCACCAACAAACCGCCAGCGGTAAGATTTTGATTGTTCTGTTATTGAACCTATTACTGCTTTCTCCGTCTGACATTAATTACTGCCGAACCAGGGTGATAATCCGTTTTGGAGCAAGAAGCTTCCACAAGACAAAACAGAGAAGGCAGGACGGTCAACCCGGCCCAAGACCAAGGTTATCAAGAAGCCAACTTACAAAAGGAAAACCACCGCTTCCTCTGATCCAGCTATTGATGATGATGTGGGTAACCCGGACCTTGAGGTAGAACTTGATTCACTAGGCTTACTTTTTACACGCCTTATTGATGATGATACTTGTCAGTACGACGCTGAAGCCAGTAATGCTGAAGTCGCTGAGGTAACTATTCTCTCTTCTGATTCAGAAATTTTGCCTTTGCCAAAATTTCGCCAAGCAAACCAGAAAGTTAAATTTTCTCATCCTCTTGCTTACTTGGATCCCAAATTTCTTATGAAGACTCAATAACATGAAGCTCGCCACACAACCCGGCACAGTGGCCAGGTAGTTACCTCCGCCGGTTTACCAAACAGTCCGGTTCGAAAACGCCGCTCCGAGGTCTCCGACCTTTTTATTGATTTATATCCTAAAGCGGGTTTCTTCCGTCAACCTCTTAATACGTCTGACTCCGATTATCAGGTTACTTCTCATTCATCCTCTGGTGAATCGCCGGCCACTCAGCTGCCGCCACTGAAAACGGTTCTTGGGTAAGCTAGGCTGAACATATGCTTCTGGTATACTGTGTAATAGCTTA